>NC_084886.1:49187653-49487653 GCF_958979055.1 Alnus glutinosa | reverse complement strand
ACACTCACCCTCTCACATGGGGTGGGGCCCACATGTGGTGGATCCCACTCCATGTGAGAGGGTGAGTGTGTAAGGAATGTGTTGTTAGTGTGTTTGTAACACCTCCCTTCGCTAATAGGGGCATTTTTCAAAGGTTTCGGTAGTTTAGGGGGTCAGAGTATAAGCCTTGGTAATTTGGAGGGCCATCCGAAAAAATGGTGATAGTTTAGGGGGCTAAATTGTATTTTAGGGAGAGGTATTTTCGGGCTTTTTGGCTAAAAGAGTCACGTGCCTTGCACATGACTCGGTTTCCGTCCACTTAGACGGCAAAAAGTGACGGATGAGGCCAAAAAGTAAGTAATTGGTAGTTGAGGGGATTGGACTGCTAGCACTGGTAGTTCGGGAAGCCATTCGGAGAAATGGTGGTAGTTTGGAGGACTTTTATGTATTTAATCCTAAATATTTTAAAAGATTTGCTAATATTGGCATCATGTATATCATTTAGATTCACAAACTTTAAATCATAACTATAAAATAGAGAAGATCATATACCATCTATAACTTGAAGGAAGTGGTTACATGGTGACGCTTGTACTAACAATTTGGCCGAAAAATATGAAGGTGATCGAAAGTGATATTTCAAGTTTTACAAATGAAGGTAGGGATTCTCTCTTTTTGTACACAAGGTAGTAATTTTTAATCGAGTTAAAACCCAAAGAATAATTTTTCTTTTCTCTCTGTCTAAGGTTGACATTTTGATAATAGCAGGAGAGATGTACAAAATTAACAAAAAAAGAAAAAGAAAAGTACATGTAAAATTTATTAAAGTTCATAATAAAGCATTCCTACAACAGCCTTTTTTTTTTTTTTTTTTTTTTTCTTTATTTCGTGACTTTTGATTTGGTGGTCCAGAATATTTCTAGCAAATGGCACTCATGCTAGTGGATTCAGGTTGATCCCTGCAATTCTACAACTCTAGATCGTTCATTTAACTCAAATGAACGATACAATTATACAATGTCATCAACTCTAGCCAAAAGAAACTTTTAACCCCCTTAATTCCCCCTCTACTTCTTCGGCCAACCACCCTGGAGAAAATATATGGACTGCCAGGCATACACGTACACATTTTAGTCGTCCCTCTTGTCTTCCATTAATAGCCGTTGGCAAATTAGCTTCAAAGTTTGGATTTTTTCAGGCAGCTAACTGGCTTTTCAGTCAACAAGCAATCCAACTCCTTGATGAATCTTTCCATGGCTGGAGCAGGCAAAACAATTGGGACCACGATCCCATCCTCTCCCTTACTGTTCTTGAAAGGTACATAAAAGCTTAAGCATTCCCCTCCAGGCGTGGTCCCCGCCCCACTTTTTGCTACTCCACCATAAGTCGCGTTGCCCCACCCAAAGTCCACCTCTCTAAACCCGGCACGTGTCAGATCTGACACTACGAAAGATCGCACAACAGTGAAGTGGGGTCGACCTCTAATCACCAACATATCAGCCACTGACCGCATGTATTCCTCAGTCACCTCGTTCTTCGCTTTCTTCACCAGTTCTACAGCATAACCTAGCGGATTCTCACAGAGCTTCTCAGAAGTTGTTACTGCTGCAGGGTATACGAAAACGTTACCATAGTAACCGATCGGTAACGGAGGGTTGAGTTTGCTGCGTGCGTTGACGATGCACAACAAGCGCACCTCCTCATCACGATCGTGTTGTAGTGCTATGGTACGGCAGCGCCAAAGGCAGGCGGTGAGTACCTCAAATGTGGAGCATTGGCTCAAGTGACATGGTAAGAATCTACGAAGGGCATACACCTCATTAGGGCCAAAGAAAAAAGAGTTGTGGGCCATGTCGTTGAGTGGGAGGATGGTGCCCTTAGTGTCAATCACTTCGTCATACTCTCGGTGAGTGCACGTCACACGGGGTGGGTCTCTTGCATTGAGAAGGTGTCTTTGCCACACAGGCAGAATGAATGGGGCACGTGCACCATGTGCCATCTCAGCCATGGCCATCATGAACTGAACTAGGCCAGCACCATCGCTCATTGTGTGGTTGAGACGCAAGGCAAAGATGAATGCACCACACTTGAGGCGTGTCACCTGCCAATCAGCACAACAAAAAGACAAGTAGATGTTTAGATAGTAGAAGAGTGTGTTATATGGACTTTAATTTATTTATTTATAGGTAAATGAAGAAAAATTGCAACTAAAAACAACAAATTAGGACTAGGTAACCTAACAATAAGCACCGGAGAAAACATAAATTATGAGGAAATGCATCAAATGAATAATGCAGCCCCATCGATTCTTGGCACAAATGCTAAGAAACAAGGCCGCCAGTAATGGTGATTAAACAAGGCGTGGATAGGGTCCTGACGAACACTACCCAAACACCTGTTGAGCAACAACTATAGGGACCATTGAGAAGATACAGAAAATAAAAAACAACATAATAACAAAAAGTCTAAAAATACAAAAATAGCAAAACAAAATCATCTTAGCATCGGAAGGGGTAAACTGAGGCCACAAGCATGGCTGAACATCGCTGGTGTCGGCGCATGAAGACCACGTGCCAGCACTTGAAGACCTCTCTCTAGTAGAGGACGTGAGGGCTATCGCAAACAACCAACAACATAAGTGGTGAAAGGCTGGGAGGAGGAACGTAGCCACCACGCTTTAGTGGGTGAGATTCACTCGCTGATGTGTGCAAGCCACGCTCTGGTGAAGTCGCGACTAGTGTCAACCAAGGCGGAAGATGATGGGAAACACGATGAAGAGGCGCGTGTCATGCTGAATCTAAAGGAGGAACGTAGATCTAGCTTCGAAAAATTCTGTAACAGAATATGAGCCTCAAAAGAGGCGTAAGCAAAGGGAGAAAGGAGGAGGATGGGAGAAGAAAAGGAAGAGGGAGGTGCATGGAAGAGCTTCCACCTCCCATAGCTTTTGGGTCTGAAAGTATTTCAAAGAAAAAAGAACATCTAAAATTACACACTTATTACACACTCCTTCACATGTGATGGTGTACCCCACCCCATGTGAAGGGTTGTGTAATTTTGAGTATTTTTCTGAGAATTCCCTTTTAAAATATAATTTATAACAATACTGTTGATAAGTGTTTACAAAATTTTAATTTAACTTTTAAAATTGTAAATGAAAAATTAAAATTGTGGATTTCTTCTACTTTTTTTTTTGGGAGGGGGGGGGGGGGGGGGGGGGGGGGGGGGGTAAATGGGTAATAATCATCCAATATTGATTAACACATCTACATGACCCTCAAATGTGATAAAGAAACAAAAAGAAATAGTTTTGTAGTTCTCTAGCTAGAACATGCATGCACCTGGATAAGCAGCAATGGGCAATTGAGGATACCTCCCGAGCCGGGAACATCAAAAAGGAGCTCCTCCATGCATGGGAATGGGGGTTGAAGAGCATCGCCAAACTGTTGAAGAGTAACATCGGCATCGGCCTCGATAAACATAACACCCTCGCCGGTACACTCTACTACAAGCTTCCGGCCAGGCCCTTCCCTGAGCCTGCCGGCAAAGGGGTAGTAAAACACTAGCGCTTGTTTTAGTGCCTCTCTGATGACTTTCACAGGGTCTTTCCCGTGCGTCGAGGGATTATATCTGTAGAAATGTATCAATGGGACTTGAAATCGAAAACCCTCTTGGTCGTCAATATCAGACAGTTGCTTGAATTCATGGGGTGTTGGCTTTGCCGGAGCAACCAGTTCTGGTTTGCACCTTCGCACTGTGAATACTAGAGGGGTAGTCGTTGCTCCTGCCATTGCCATGCCTAGAAAAATGGCGAGTCTTATCAAAGTAAGAAAGGGAAGTTAATTTGGTAATTGTGGTGGTGCGTGTTAAGTGTGATGTATTTTCCAAGTCTTAACGGTATTTATAGAAAGAAAGCATACAACTTTTTGGTTTCGTGATTTTCATGGCTGCTGACTTCTCAAGGACTGATCAACTAATGACTTTGACATGTAGTACGGACTGAAATGATCACGTTGAACATAACGAACGAAGGCATGTGAACTGTCAGAACTGAGAAGTAAAGCATTCCACGCGTTTTAGGCGAACGGACAGGCGACACGCCGACAACTAATTAATGACCTGCCTTGAAGTAGAGGGAATATACTTTAATAATGCTAACCGGAAATAATTTTTAATTTTTTTCTTTTTTTTTTTAATGCAAAAAATGTTATTTTTTTTATTGTAAAAATTATTTTCATGTCAGTGTTATTGCATAAGTGTGCGATTAGATGTGCGATTTTTGAAAAAATTGCAAATATTCAGATAATTTTTTTTTTGAAATTATGTTTAGATGATCTAAAAAATTTGAGACAAAATTAAAAAAAATTGGATAAAATCAAGAATTTAAATTCTAAAAACAGTACTTGAAAAATATATTTCACCTAAACATGCCATAAAAAGTGCAAATTTAAAAATTGAAAAGAAAAAAAAAAAGCCTTAATAAGAATGTTATGAGTTTTTTTTTTTTTTTTTTTCGAGATTTGTCCTACTTTTTATTTTTTTTTTTTTTTTTTTTCAAAGTAGACGATCCCATAAATGAAAAAATGGTAGACTCTTCAACAATAAACCAAAATTAAATTAAAATACTGCTTAAATAATTACAAATAATAAAAAAAAATCAAATAAATGATTTGGCCCTCTTAATATACCGCACAAAACAGTCACAAAAACTGAAAAAGTATAAAGTAAAAAATGTCTATTCAAACCTCCATTTGAGAACTTTAAGAACCACCCAAGGAAGGCTCAAGCGATAAATTAAGGGCTATTTCAAAACGAGTAATGCTACATGTCATACTCATGTCCCTCTTGTGTCTCTCTAAAAATGAGGTGGCTTTTAAAATCACCATTGAGCTTGTGATTGATCAAAATTGAATTTTGATCACATGGTGATTTTTAAAGCCACATCATTTTTAGAGGGACACAAGAAGGACATAGGTATGACGTTTAGAATTACTCTTTCAAAACCTTAGAATTCCCACACTCTACCTTTTGGTTTAAACTTTGTATCATGCATTCCCAACTGGGATTTTTGTCGTACATACCTTATTATTCACAGCGATAAGGTTAAGGTTTTGACGGGCTATCCCACTGCCACCTGTCATCATCAATATTATCATGTCATTGTTCATAGTATTGTCACGCCAGGTGGGATGGACGCCACACGTACGCCACTGCGCCATCTCGGCCGCGGCCATCATGAATTGGGGCCTCATCGTGTGGTTGAGGCGCAAAGTGAAGATGAAACCACCGTACTTGAGGGGCGTCATCTGCCAGAGAATCAACTAGGAATAATTTCAAGGAATGGACATGAGAAAAATAAAAAATAAAAATAAAAACATATATTTTATTTTCTAATTAAATACATATACTCCCTCAAATATGTTCCGAAACTACCGATACAAGAAATTGCAAAGAATTTATATATTAGTAGTACACTCAAGTCTAGACAACTACGTACATAAATTTTAAATTTATATGTTTTACCACTTGCAATAATACGAATCAATGATACTATATATTGGAAAATCCACCTTTCCCGACAAGGGCTTTTGCCGACCAAGAATGATCCAAGTAGCCCGAGTGTCAGATGTTTCATTGACCGACAGAAGGCAATGATTGTAAGGTTGACAAAGAGACGCTATTAGGTGACTGAACACCAGGAAATCTGAAATTCACTGAAAGCTCATACTTCACCAGTGATGAGTCAGCTTGTCAGTCACTATTGGGAGCGTACCTGAACACTGCTCATGCCAGAAGAAGCGATGTCCCTTAGAAGCCGGAATAACCTTACTTAGCCATAATTACAATGGCCTATAAATAGCAAGACCCAGGTATTAAGTTTTTTTGGACACTCGAACTCTCTCTTTGACTCTCACTCTCTCTCTCTCTCTCTCTAATACATCTGTCTAACTTGGGCATCGGAGGAGAACCGCTGGGGACACCCACAGAGTGTTCTTGTCATTTTTGTAGGTTACTTGGAAGCGTTACTAGGGACAGTCTCCACGTCACTGGTCGGAATCTCCATCAACATTATAGTAAGAGTTATTGAACCACAAAGATTGTGGGGTTGTTTTGCATAACGGGATATTCAAATAACATAATTAACTTAACATTGAAAAAGAAAACAAAAGTAAAGTTGTAGAATTGAAGCTACAACGGATAAAGTGATAAAATGAAACAAACTTAAAAGAAATTTAGGATAATGATCTTATAAAATCCTCAACCAATAAAATGCTTAAAGTCTATATGGATCTTTCTAACATGCATGATATGAGCGCGTGATGGACGTCAACCATCACGACGACTTCGACATGAAAACAATTTCGTTAAGACGTAATAATAAAACACCTAGTTTCATATCAAACAACTCCACGTAAAGATTTAAACTACAATTGAAAAACATTTACACTGTAAAAGGTGTGGGGTGATTAATGCTCCCTAATTTACTACTCTATAAAACATCTTAATAAACTACACAATATATGAAAACTCTAATTAAGCCATAATGATAAGGTATCTAGTTTCACACCGATCTATTCCACATAAAAGTTACACTACAATGAAAAAACGTTTTAAACTACTAAAGGGGTAAAACGATCGGTTTCAAGGGTGTTAAAATATCATTCCCTAGGTTGATGGTGGAAGACTGAGTAGCTTTGAAAGGGTTGATTTACCGTGGGTTGGTAAATTCTGGTTATTGACTTTTGAGTGTGTAATTCCTGCAATTATTGTAATCTTGGCCTACAAGATGTGGGGAGTTTTATTATCCTTTTTAGATTGGTTTTATGGAAAATGATTAAATATTATTTTGATAAGTGAGGCCATGTATTTTGTTTTAGGAATCATTGATTGGTCTATGTTCTAAAATTAGCTATGCGGTTTTATGGTGATTTCTTTAACAGGTATTGTTATTGAGTTATATGGTTTAAATATGAAAACATGTTCATATGTTAAGTTCTCCTTATAATTATGTTCAAACATATTTTATGTTGGTTGTGTGTTATGATTGAAAACTTTTGAAGTTAACAAAGTGATATCAATATCTTGCTAAAAATATGCATAGGTTTCTTTATGACTAATTGATCTTTGCTTTAGAAACGAAGTTTGGTATTTTGGTTGTGTTCCTTTTTATGATAGGAATATAAATTATAGTATTAATGTTTAAAAATTAACATGTTGAATTCCAGTCATAACGATTGCTTCTATGTATGTATGTATGGGACTTTGGAGTTCATGTTTAGGCATGAGTTCCTAGAGGTAATAATATTGACCCCGTATGCACATGTATATGTATTTGTTGCAGATGATGAACCGAGACTGCATAAAAGGGCTGTAAGTATAAACTACTTACTGAGGGTAGTACTGGATTTCAATAGTGTTGTGTTTATGTTTTATTTTAATTGGATGCGCATGACTGATTATTGCATACTGTTAATAATCAACCTATTAATATTGGGCGCGACGTCTCCCAAAGGTTCAGGATGGTAAATGTGCCTGAAACCGGAAATCATAATAATCATATTGATTGGGACGGCTTTCAAAGTACTAGAGGAGGGAGGTCTCCGATAGTGCGAAAATAAGTTAATTAAAATGTAATGTAGAGGGGACGGCCTCGAGAAAGACGTTGACCGGGGGGACGGCCCTTATAAGAGTGGAGTGCAATGACTATATTAAACTGTTAAACTTTGCATGAAAACTATCACTACATCATTATGTCATATCTCTGTTCCTTAAATAACGCATAAATCATGATGTTGTTGAATGACAGTTAGCTCACTTATGGAACTATGGGATTGTGGCGGTAACCACCTTCTCATAGATGTTTGCGCAGGTTCTGAAGATTATGGATTGGATTAACTGCTAGCTTAAGAGATTTAAAGCTGTGTAGTTAGGATTTTAGTACTTTGTATTCATAGATGTTTGTACCATTTGCCTGTAACATGTTTAGACATTTACTTGTAATTAATAAGTTCCATGTATGCTTTAGTGTCATATGTGACACATGTTTCTTTGTAAATGGTGTAAAGACTTTTAATGTATTTTCTAGAAGATGTCAGTTAAAGCTCTGAATGTATTGTAAGGGAATTGTCCCTGATGTTTGAAAAAAAAATATATTCGTATTTTTCGCTGCCAGATTTATCATCTCTGTATGGTTAATGACACGTAATTATCCAGATATAATTACTTACGTTTTTTTGTAAAAAGCGGGTCGTTACAAAAAGCAAAGATAAGAAGAGAGGACCGAGAACTCTCTAGAAGAATAATGGTAAAAGAAATGAAATAAAAGATAAAAGAGGAGGAGAATCGGTCAATTAAGGGAAAAAGGAAGCAAAAATAAGACAAAGGACCTCTCTCTCTCTCTTTCTCTAAGTCTCTCTTTTCTCTGTTGTGTGTATATTCGGTTAAGCTGGAAAAAAAAAAAAAGAAAAGTAAAGAAATAGGATCGGAAGAAGGACACTCTGGCTGGTGTGAAAAAGAAACAAAGAAAAAGGAAGAGAATGAACAAAGAGACAAAAAGAGGAAGAAAAAAAAAAAAGAAGTAATGAATAAAAGAACCAAAAACAAAACATAGAACATGGAAGGACCCACTTCTCTCTCTTTCTCATGTAGGTTCATCATGTACCTTTTTGGTTTATATATATATATATATATATATATAGGAAGAGTGGGTATTTTGGTGTTTTAATGGGCTTGTTTGATAAGCTACATAACATTACAGAATAGTGGCCGGTACTATTCACAATTTTTTATTTTATTTTTACATTTTCTAATAACAATCAACATCAAAACATTTTCACTTTTTATATCACATCAATAATTTTATATTACTATTCAAATAAAAAAATTCACTACAATACAATTTTTTTCTCTTTTTTATACAGATTCTTTTTATTTTATATCACATCATCATTTTTTATTAATTTCAAAACTAACAACTCGCTATTCTGTTCTATTCTGTTCTTTACCAAACAAGCCCAATGTGTTTTATGATTTTTTTTTAGGTGGTGCAAATGATTTATAAAACACGCAGTTGTGTTGTTTATCTGATATAAAAGTAATATACATATATATATGCTTTTTAATGTTAAAGCTTTTATAATGTCATTTTAACTAAAATTGGTTTGTTTGGAATATGGAGTGTTGGATTAATGATTAGGTGATTCAAGACAGAGTTACTGTTTTAGAAGGGATTTTTATGTGGTTTAGGTCGAACGAATTTATATTAAAATTCCTAGAATGTTAACAATTTAATTTACTAAGCAGTAATATTGAAAGGTAGTATAATTTGGAGATCTATGTTTGCATGTTATAGGATATCTTAGTTTAAGTTTTAGGCTTCAAATCTCAGAATATTTCTCTAAACTTCTTCTTGCAATTTATTTAGGTAGAAGGTCGACTCTAACTTTAATGGCTAATCCAGGTAAGGGAACATAACCTAAAAACCCCGGCAAAATTTTAATAAAACTTTTCAAAAAAAAAAAGTTAGGGATTTTCCTAAAACTCCTTCATTTCTCTATATTGATTGTCACTTTAAATTCTCTCATGATATTACTCTTATTATCAAATGTGATTGGGAAATCATGTGATTATATGATTATAGCTTTCAAAGTATGAAATGTGAATTAAGATAATGAAACTATGGTTCTCAAAATGTATATGTGCTATATGATGATCGATTTCATGAGATTCTGTATTGTTGTATTTGTGCATCATATCATATATGCATGTGCTCCATGTGAGCGAATAATGATGATATTATTATAAGTATATGTGCATATATTACACATAGTTTTACCCCACGGCTGCATTGTGATTTGATCCGGATCCATATGGTAGCATGGCAACCACACCAAAAGTGTGGGCTATCGGTCGAAAGGGCTTCACCTAGGGAAGTTCCTAATCCGTCGGCTCTCCCCTGTGACAACAGGATGAGCGATTTGGTCCTTCGGGATCGATCCCCGTGGACATGCCAAAAGTAACGTGCGCCGCTCACGGTTAAATAGCGGAGGTGGGCCGGTGGAGAGTAAAACTGACACGCTGTATAAATGATTCAAGCACCATGTTGCATTTGATCTATTTGCATGTTATTTAGCTATTTCTTTACCTATTAAATTATTTGAATTTTATTTGGAATTTCTGAAAAATATCGTACTTTTGTTTGTTGTGTTTACCTTACTGAGTTGTCAAACTCACCCATTTTTCCCTTTTTTTTTTTTTTTTCCCAGATGACACAGTAGGACAAAGTTATTTCTTGTAAAGATGTAGATCTTGTTAAGAGAAATGGATCGTTGTGAACCGACCATTGTATAGTATATCCCTTTTTGGAGTTCATGGCTTTATAAAGAATTAATTATAGGCATTAATAATAAAATAGGAATTCACAATCTATAATCTGTAAATGTACAAGTTTTTAGCACTCAGATTCGCGTTTCCCCTTATATCCCAAAACGGGGGCGTGACAGTAAAGGAACAAGAAGAAAATGAATTGAAAACAACTATATTAAACTAATAAAAATTTGGATTACAAAAGAAAAACAAAACCTAAGTTAGAATTTGAAATTTAACAAAAGAAGTTGCTCTCTGGATTTAAGCCCAAAAAACGTGCATCAGAAGAAGCTAAAAACGCAATAAATTAATTGATACACCTGAAAAAATCTGAAACCCCGAAAAGATGCATAAAAATAAACATAAATCCTAATCTCATATATATAGAGATTTAATTTACAAAGGGGACATCAAAGATCAATTTTTTGCCGCACAATACAGTGTTGACATCCTCTGTGAACAGTTCAAATTGGATTAATTTCATCCACACAAAACATGTCGACATCCGAAGATTTTCTCGAAAAATATCCAGGTTCGATCGATTGACTTCGTGGCTGTATAAATGATCGATTTTGGATCGATCGATTTCTTTATTGAAGAAATAATCGATCGATCGATTTGCCTTGGCCGATTTTTCATATTTTCAGGATTAACTTTGAACTTTGGAAATGACCAAATTGACCTTGATGTATTTTCAGGTCTAATTTAAATGTTTTGAACTAAATTTCAACTAAGACTTGAAAATAAGACATAACACAAAATTACAACAAAATGTTATATATACAACATAAACTAGGTCTAACAAATGCAAATTAAGAGGTTTTGAATCAAATAATTCAAGACTTATCACACCCCCAAACTTACATAATGCTAGTTTTTAGCATTACAACTAGAAATTAAAATACAAACAACTAATCTACATCATCTTTCGTGGGAAACAAGATTGCATTTAGCACATGCAACAAGCTTTTTAAACCCCTAGGTTACCCTAATGGACGAGTGAAGTCTTGTGAAGGTTTAGCAGAAATGTTACTTACAAACATTCTTTACAAAATATACATGTTACCTAATAAAAAGAAGTATCATCACAACAATGATTCATAATTCATGAACGACTTTAAACTAATAAACTCTATCTTCACATAATTTAAGAAAATTATAGACTACTTACTTACAAATGGCCGACTAAGATCTCACATATTAGAAATTATGCAGTTGATATTAACATACAATTATGGAGCTTTTAAAGAATATAACATACATACATGCCCCAATGTTTCAAAATTCTTTATATCTCTCACAAGATGGAATCACTAAGGCATAGACAGAATTTATTTACATTATTTATTATAGTTGTGTAATACTCAACTCCTTTAAGCTTCTAAATGACCTATGTACCAAGTGTTAGGCCAGTGACTCCCAAACCAGATGGCTTTAAGGCACTAGATGTAAATATTCCTAAGGGCTTAATAACTCAAATAAAAAAGAACTACGAAGTCAAACGGACCATTTATTATTTACTTGCATCTTTTGACGCGAACACTCACTTCTTAATGAGGCAAGAGGTCCGGTTACTCAATGAATTTATATATATATGTTATGCCCACGTCATCCATCTAGTAAGTCTTTTAATTTTTATCCGAGACACTAAAAACAAATATGCAAGGTATTTTATTTTTTTTTGAACAAGATTGCATGTGCTACCATAAATTACTGAAAGCCCCAAGGGCGAGTACAAGGATAGAGGTACAAGACCTCCCTAAACCTTAAGTCAGAAACAAGTCTGACTTGAAGCAGTTGCCTAAATACAATCCACAACTATTACAAGGACACCAAATAAACTGGCCTAGTCTACCCCAGACACCAAATAAGTCCATGAACATTTGTGCATTAAAAAAAGACAAACTGTGATCCACAGTAGACACAAAGGAATGTACAAAGAAAACAGAGAAAACCCAAAGCAGCTGCTGGCAGTGAGCAGTGGCGGATTCTGCTGGAGACGGCGGCGCGTGGAGGACACGCGCCGTCACTGGTACCACCCAGCAGAGAATCGACCATCGTAGACCCCATCCAACATCGTGCACGGCCAGGAAAGGCGGAGCGTAGCCCACACGCGCGCCGAAGAGTAACAAGCTCTCTGGCGCGTGCCGGCCACGCGCCGAGGACCGATTACCGACGTGGCCTGAGCTTCCGGCGGCTGGAGCGGACGACGACGGTGAACACGGCTGGTGGCGCGTGTCTTGGAATAATCGCCGGAGGTGTGTAGATCTGGCTCCAAAGTTGAAGAAGAAATTTTGACAAAACCGGCCAAAACCTCCGTTAAAGACACAAAACCCGCCGCACACCCAAGCTAGAACACCTCCATTTGGGCCTTCCTGCTAAGAACAAAAGAAAGAGAAAAGAAAACACAGAAAACAAGCCACCATAGCCAAACAAGGCTAGGGGACAACAACTCCACAGCCTTAATGGCTGGGAGAAAACTAGCCTCCACTGAGAAAAGCTCAAGAGGAAACAAAACCTTAGTCTAACAGGACTAAGGGACAAGAACAAAGCCGGGGGGAAGGAGGGTGGCCTCCCTCCCCCAGCAACGACGGTTTCAGTAGTTTCTTCCTCTCTCTCTGTCTCTCTCTCTAGCGAGAAATAGTGTTAAATATGCAAGGTATTAACTTAAGCACATACTCCCACAAACAATATGCCAACGTATGTCATGATTTTCAAATTTCACAAGCGAATCTCATAGCCAACAGTAATTAAGCAGACTTAGAATCTCTAATTGTGTGATTATGTGTTCAAAATTTTAAAATTGTCAATGAAAGCAAATCACAATTATAAATCAACTAATTTCTACAAAACAACATAGATATTCACAAAGAAATTTGGTATGTGCGTCTCCTGATATGTCGATTGGTGTTGTCATTGAGGCCATTGGCCAAGTATGGAGGCGTGTGACAACACGGATAGTGTGCTTGAGGGGCACATGGAGGAACGTGCGGCTGTCGTCGGCAGAGAATCTTCCCCAGATCATAAGATTTGGACCTTGCAGACCTGATTATGGGATTGTTTTTTCCAAATGTGGCTGCGATGAAGGCATGGAAGAAACTGACAACAATTTTAAAAGCGAGAGGCGACATGTGGACGACTAAAATTATGAGACAGTCGTAGAACACATGAAGGACTCCTAGAAACATCAATGACATTTATTGAAAGCCACAAAAAATGGCTATGATACCATGTTAAATGACTTTGATACCATGTGAAATATATTAGAGAAATATATGAAAGAGATAAGGACTAATAGACTACATTGTATTGAGTCTTGGTCATGATTATATTACAAGAGACCTCTATACATAGAGAGGCTATGAGTAGTAGACAAGACACCTAAGACTATATAAGGTAGGGAATAAACTTTAATAGAAAAGACAATAAACATAGAATAATATAATATAATATATTCTAACAGGGGTAAATGCCTGAAGTGGCTTTTATAAATGGTGAAGGAGGACAATTTTTTATTTAATTTTTTGATGATTTCTGCTAGTGTGCTACATCAAATTCAATAAAATTATGATACATGTCAGCCATAATAACAAAAAAAGTATAAATATGTAAAAACTAAAGGAGGGGCTCATCCCCGGGCACCTCCACCACTTTGTTTGTGTTCCATGATTATGACCCATCTTGCTTCTTTTTTCTCTTTGCCAAATCTTGACCCACAATCAAAGCCACACATAAATAATTTTTACAACAAATTTCAATGTCCTATCATTTTGTTCATCCAATTCAACTAAAGCTTTGTTGTGCTCTACTTTATCTTAAGTTATGATTTTTGAGCATATCTAGCACGAATAGACAAAATAGCTACGTACTTAATAAAATGCATAAATTTTTACTTTGGCTATTTATTTTCTATACACACTTCAATAATTTTTTTATTCTACTTTGTATTTTCTTTAAATATTAAATATTACTTTGCTAATATATATACAAGAAATACTTTTTTTTTCTAATTAAATACATATAGATATTGTCAATATGTTCTCAAACTACCAATAATGTCAACGTCCTCTTAAACTATCAAAAAATGCCAATGTTCCCTTCCTCCTAAAACCAACCAAAAAAACAAAAATAATCACAAAAAAATTTCAATAAGACAGATATATCCTTATAAATTTGAAAAAAAATAACAAAGAAAAATAAAATCTAAGGGAGTGGCTCAAACCGAAAAATTATATAAAACAAAATCTACAAAAAAAAAAAAAAAAAGTTAAACCTAGTTTTTTTTTTCTAAGAAAAAAAATATAATAGTATTTTTTTGTTTTATATAACTTTATTAAGAGTATTTTTGTCATTGGGGGACATTGACATTATTTGATAATTTAGGGGGGACATTGACACAATTGGTAGTTTATGAGGCACATTAACAATTGAGCAGTAGTTTAAGGGGGATATGTGTACTTTTTCAAAAATAAAATTAAAAAAAGAAAAGAAAAGAAAAAGAAAATTAAGATCATTTCAAATTATTTGTCCTAATTTGAAAAAATTCAGGCAAATAACTGGGAGAAATTACTTATAAAACTTACATGACCAAATAAAATTTGAGTTTTTCAACAACTTATCCGATTAAATGGATCTCATAAATAATCTTTTACGGTCACGTGCTGAATACCAAACATATGAACTGGACAAAAAGTTCAATTCACATATGGAATACGCAAACCACCAAAGCCCGTAGACTCTACCTAAAATAAATAAATAAATAAATAAAGCCAAAAAATCCCACTAAACATCTTTTTGTCATTTAGTATTTACTAACCACTTTATTGAATAGATCACACCCTCGTAATCATCGAATGTCTTATAGCTAGAATAGTCAAGGCTAAAAAGACTTCAAATTAAAACGACATATATGGAGACTTGCAGGGAAATTTCAAAGCAAGTCTGAAACCATCAATTGGGTAGGAACTAGGAAAATACCTAGCAACTAGCAAGTTTCTTGAGAAATTTTCTTGACTCACCTATCCTCTTTTACTCAATAATACTCATAACAAAATTTATATTTTAATGAATTTTAGGTCTAAGAGGCAAAACTATGAAGAAGAAAAAAAACAACTTTTTAAATAGAGGAAAAGATTTAATTTTGAAGGGGATCATTCATAAAAATAAAAATTTTAAGAGAGTTATATATATATATATATATATATTTGGTGGGGCTGAACCTCCCACTTAAACGTGATTCAGCCCCTATAGATACATGAGAGATCCACGGGTCCGTACCCGCGCCACATAAGTTTTGAGAGGTGGAAAGTGATGTATAGCATTACTCATATACGCATTGCAACTCATCTGAGTAGGACTTTCTAATAGGCAGAGAAGTTAAGAAATTGTGGTGAGAATTTAACATGGTATTTGGTTTACAAAATCTAATATTCCTTTTGACATCCACATTTTAAAGAATGTTATACTTTTTTTTTTCTAAATAAAATATGATTCTTTTTACGACTTTTTTTTCTTCAAAAATATTAACAAACAACTCCATTCACCCATTAAAAAATAGGCCCGGGGGGGGAGGGGGATAAATTAATAAATCATTGAGTTTGGGGGTGACTACCACCCTTGGAAAGGGAGTGGTCTGCGAGCCACTCCCAAAGGTGATCGACGCCACCTCTAGAGTGGCTCGCCGCCTCCCCCATGGACTGGGAGTGGTCGCACGCCACTCCTTGCCCCAAATGGGGTGGCTTGATATTTACCCTAATTTTTAATACTTTTTGGAGCAATGCTATATATATATATATATATATATATACACACATTTTCATTTCGCTGGTAGAATCTATCTGCCTTTAAAGCAATCATTAATTTTTTTTTTTTTTTAAAAAATAATTAAAAACTGATGAGAGTTCAATAAAATAAAAATAAGACGTGAGCAAAATATTTAGCATTTCTCTATTTTTTTTTTACCCTTATAAATTGCATGCAGCCAACTGGATTCGGATCCACAGCAAGGGACATGATTGGCTCACAATCCCATCATAACTCCTTCACAATCCCCACTCACAATGGTGTGGGGACACGTGGACCCCACACCATTGTGAGTGGGGTCGTGAGGGAATTGTGCAAAAAGGTTGTAGTTTTATTATTTTCCCCACGGCAATTCTTAAAAGAATGAGAAATGATCCCTACACTCATTTCTCACAACACTCACACAACAAGCTGACGTGGCTTGCAATATTTTTTTTTTTTTTTTTGTTTTGGTTCATGCGGCTAGAAAACCGGTCGGAGGGAAAAAGCAAATTTCATTTGATCCTCCAACGCTGCCCCCTCTCTCTCTCTCTCTCTCTGAAATTTCTCTGCCGTACAGATCTCCTCTCCGGTCAGTGACGTCGCCGACTTCTCTTTTGGCGGTCGCCCTTCTCCGGCGTCTTGCGCGTCCCGCTCCAGCAGATTCTCGCTCTCTCTCTCTCTCTCTCTCTCTGGCCAGGTCTATTGCTACAATATAAAAGGGTTGAATTTTTTTTTTTGGCTGCTTCACAGACAGTGGAATGCCCGATTATTTTTTTTTTTGTATGCCGGAAATTATTTTTTGTTTATGCCAGAAATTATTTTTTGTTGGTTTACGATTAGCTTCTCTAATCTTCTCTAGGTGTACATTTTCATGGAACTTGCTACTTCTCTCATGCTAAACATATGATTAGCTCACCAAGGCATTCTTGCTATTAAATAATTTTAAGTTATCACAAGAAAAAAAATATTTGATTTATTAATGGTATTTGATTTATTATTTTGGTTGTCGTTATGTTTTCTTCATAACAATATAATGGTCTTGTTTTATAATATGTATGTGTTTTCTTGTAGGCCAACTTTTTCCCTTCAGATGTATTTTCTGCTATTTCTCAAATTCGAACATGCATTCAAGTTTGCAGATTCTTCTACAGATATTAATTAATTATCCATCTTCATATAATCTGCTTCTGATGGTCCTCGTTAAATTTGGTGAGCCAAAGCATTGCCATGCATTTTTGAACTTATTGATATGCCCTCAATGGTGGAAACTTGATGACAAGTGTACTGTGAGTTGGTATTGAGATAAAAGATATTCTTTTGTTTGCTGTGTGTTGTGATGAATCCCTTTTGTGGAATTTGTAATGATTTGGGTTCATACCAAAATATGCAGAGGATTTCTGACTTCTGAGCAGTTTCTTTTAGACTCTCGTTAATGCATTTTTTTTTTTTCCAGCAGTTTTTAAGATGATCCTATTTTTTTTTGGCTCAAGGTGTTTTGGGTATCTGTTCATTCCTAGTTTCACAAATTTGTGATTGTTCATATTCTTTTTAAGATGGTCTGAAATTATCACTCATTTTCAAACCGCTTTGCTGTATTTTTCCTGCTTGTTTAACTGAGTTGATGGATGTCATGTAGGCTTGTGAAATGGTTATTTGTGTGCGGTTCCAGTTTTTATTTTTCTTTACTCGTATGCCGTTATGTACTTTATTTGAATGGCGTGTGGTGCTGGCAAATGAAGGTTTAATATGATACTGAAGTTATTCATCCGAAAAGGGCGGAAAAAAAAGTAAGAAAATTTACAGTGCCAGAGTTTCTATTATATTGTTACTTTTTTGTGGTCTTTGGGTCCTGCTAATCGATCATACATGTATAGGGTCATGGACCTTTTCTTCTTTTAGTAAGGTATAGGGTCTTGGGTGTGGTTAAAATGATCATGGGAAGGACCTTTTTCTTCCTCTTTGAACTTAATTTTAACTTGAGGTTTAGCTAATTTCTCTGGCTTGCTTATCTCTGATAATATCATTTGTTGAGGACACTACCAGCCATATCATTTGACTAACCTTTTGGCATGTATAGGGTGTAAGGAGCAATACTTTCAGAGTGCTAATAGAATAGTTAGTTATATGGTTGTAAGATTGTACAGTTTAAACATAGTTTTATTATTCTTTTCATGCAGATCTGGAGGGGTGAAATTCTTAATGGACTTAGTTCATTGACTGTAAATAATGTTGGTGATTCATTATACAGTGCTTTTGGGAAAAGATTGGTCAGCGATGGTGTCGATGAGGGAAAACTTATGCAATTGTGCAGAATCATGGAAGCTAATGAACCAAACCTCTTGCATCAATCTCAGAGAGGTGAAGCAAATGCATCTCAAGTTGGCACAGGCTTTTCTAATGCGACTCAACCATCTGTTGGATCAGTAACATTTTCGAAACCAGACAAAAGTAGACAAATTTTGGATGGCAAAGATAAGCATGAATCACTAGCTGAGCCGTCTTTGAGTATGACCTTGGGAACTCCAAATTTTGTGCTACCCTTTTCTGGTGGAGTTGTACATGGAATGGAACAGAGCAAAACACCTTCTCCCTTCCAGCAAGGGCAAAGATCTCGGCCCATATTGCCCAAACCCCTGTAAACTGGCCTCACTGTAAGTCCAGAGACAAATAAAAGTTTGGTTCAAATGCGAATTGCTAGGCCACCTGCTGAAGGACGTGGGAAGAATCAGATGCGAATTGTGGTCTTTCAATTTCACTTTTACACACCATGTTAAATGTAATAATTAGAACAGGTTGTGTGTTTGTTTTTCTAAATAGATTGTATTAAATCATGCAGGAAAATAAAAGATGTGGATTTATGAGTTGAAATCATGCAGGTTGTGTTTCTCTCTCTCTCTCTCTCTTGCTTGAATGAGTTGAATGTGGAATTTGATTTTGAAGGAAGTTCCTAGGATGGGGTTTCGCATTACACAACCAGGTTCATCAGTTACAACATCACTAATTAATAGAGAATCAAAGCCAAAGCATGTACTTCTCTTAGAAATTAAGGTCGTCCAAGGACAAAACTTTGAAATTTATTTTTTCAACAAGTAGTATTACTTCCATAGTATTTTTTTCACCTTTCTCTCGCCCATAGAAATAAAGGAAGCTTTATCACTTAAAAGATACCAAATTTGTCCATTCAGCAATATGGGTTTGACTAATCAAGTACTGATTTTACAGATCAACTTCTATCATAACTAAAATTCAGAATTTCTATTGTTCAACTGGATAGAACGTAAAATATTTGACAATGATTATTTTCAACCTTCTTGTTTCTATCCTTTCATTCTAACATCAAGTACTGCTACCCAAAACATCTTTCTATTACTTTGACGCAGACTCAACTCCAACTAAAGTCTAGCATATTGTTCATTGTGTTTTGTTTCAATCAGCTTCTTAAGTCTGTCAATATTGGCCATTGTCATTTTCTCAACTTTCTCATATCGGCCCGTCTCCCTTCCTCCATGTCTCTCATATGTTCCTCCAATCTCTTCTCATAAGAAGTCATGTGGTTATCAGCCCACTTAAAAAAATCACAATCCCCAGCTTCCTGTGTGAAAACGAATAAATGTCATAAACCACTAACAAAAAAATAAGTCACAATTAATTAATTTTAAAATTACCTTATACTTTATACAGCCATATCACTTTCTTCCAGGGTTGTCACTAGTCCATGAGTACCTTATACGTGCATGCACTCCACAATAACATAACGGAGGGGGTATTGACGCATCACTATTTACCGACATTTTTTCGGACCTACGCAAAAATAAATAAATAAATTATATATATATAAATATTATTAAAAAAAATGTCCACATTCCTTTGCCCATATATTTTTATCAAATTAATCAGCCAACAGATCATTTTTTTTTGCTTTTTTCTTTTCTTTTTTTTTTTTTCCTAAAACCAAATCAGAACCAAGCAAAATCACCAACACCATCCAACAATCGAAACCAGCAAAATCACTAACACTATGCAACAATAAACAAAAGACCGAATTTTTTTCCCCTCAAACCGAATTAGAAACCACCAACAAATTCAAACAATATGATTCAATAATTTACTGTTCCATAAAATTAAAAATGACTCAATAATTTCAAACAATAATTTTAGAGAGAGAGAGAGTCACTGCCTATGCTCCCAGTCCCAGGTAAATCACTTGATAGTATTGTGTTATGGGGCATATGTCTATGTTGGCTGAGCGACACGTAGTCGTGCCACTGCGATGACTCGTTTCATGTTTTCTAAAAAAAAAAAAACAGGTCGTCACATACTGACAGAAAAATAAATAAATAAATAAATAAATCGAACTATTTTATAAGCATAGTCCAGCAATATTACCTAAATACTCAATGAACCCAACTAAGTATCTAAAACAAAATAGGATTTTGACCTCATCAGCTGATAGTGTTTGCTTTAATTATTCCTGTTTATGCTTTACTAATGCAGTCCAATGACTCTCATATTCCTTTTTTTGTATAAGTTTCAGAAGGTAAGCTGAACACTTGCCTAGGCATAATATAGGGGTTTTTGTATCCTTAAATGTACGTCACTGAATTTGTTTTAGTCCTATGATGCATGATACTCAAACTCATGATATCCAATGTGCCTACTATGAACAACATAAGAGTAGAGCATAATCCCAAAAGTCCTAGAAGAAACAAACTCCAAAGTCTCAGATTCTGTTTAGATCACAGGAAAAATGATGGAAAGGAAAGAAAAATTGTTAAAATGCTAATGAAAGGAAGCTCATTTCTCAACAAGCAATAAGAGAAGTAAAACCTTGGAAACAATGATTTACTTAATCTACTAAAGATTAAGGAATTATACCCCAAATACAAGGATCTCAATCGCAGATAACAAATTTGAACCAGGACTGATTCCGTCCTGCGAAGAAATATGCAAAATATGAGTCCCAACAACCAATAACTGGGAAAAATTAATAATCAACATTCAGACACAGACATATGACATGCAAACCTTTGTGACTTTAGAAAAAAACTTTAACACTCCAACAACAGTTCCTGATCCAATATGAACATATGCACCGACAACGGATTTTGGATGAACTACAGCACCAGTCTCTATGAGCGCTATTGGGTCAATGGAAGCTGATTTGTGGAAAATCCCACCTTCATTATCCCATCTCTGAATGGGGCTTAGTCCAGCATCATCCTCTAATCTTGAAATTCAAGGCAGGTGGCAAATGCCAGTTAATGCATGATTGAAGTGAAACAATATGAACTTAAATAGCTCATGCTTTAAAAAAAAAAAAAAAATGGTAAGCTCAAAAAGACGTCTAGGATTCCAAATGGACAGTTAACAACCAATGGAAATAATACAAACGCAAATCAGCTTCACGACTCATGTTGGAAATGCATCAAAGTCTTCACATGTCTATTGAAATTCAGTAAAAACTATCATCATCCATAAATACACCTCAAGCTAATTATTTCATTACATACATTTACATTTACTGAGGAGGTTTCTAACACAACAGTATAAATGTGGGTGGGCAGTATCGAGCATCTAATACTAATTGTATAGCATGCCAATTAGTACCATACACACAGCAATATTAGACTACGTGCTCAACGTTTTCGCATAATTCTAAGCTCACTTTTCACCAAGTCTTTCACCTTTATCTTCACCCAGTACAAAAAGTTCGACAAAATTACCTCTTCATTCTAAGTTATATAATTCTATCAATGCAAACGCTTATCACGCATGTATAACATAGTATTGAATTCCATGAACTGTTCTGTAATAGGGTCTACTTTCACAGACATTTTCACAAACAGTACTACTACAAAGAACTTCAACCTCCATTAGTTCACATAACCCACCAGACGACCGGCGGTGAGCGAGCGGGAGACACAGGTTGAGAGAGGGCGGCGGTTTCGACGGAGGAGAACTCCGTTGAAGCGGCGCTGGCAAGGGGAAGACCGAACATCGGAGGAGGCAGCACTTTACGGAGACAGATCAGGCCGCCAAATCCGCCGGAGGCAGAACGCCGGTGAAGGACGGTGGAGGGTGGCCAACCGCCGAGAGAAAAGCCGCTTAGAGGGACGGGGACGAGGACGACCGGCACCGGAGCGAGCGAGCGGGGGAGAGAGAGAGGGAGCGGTGGTTCCTGACAGAGCGGTGGTTCCTGACAGAGGAGGCAGAACTCCGGTGAAGCGGCGCCAGGAAGAGGATGACCGGGACGACGGATGGAGGAGGCAGATCCGGCCAGAGAGAGAGAGAGAGGAGCATTCCGGAGAGGGAGAGAGGAGCGTTTCAGAGAGAGAGAGAGTGAGTGAGAGAGAGGCGCTGCGTTGGAGGGAAAATGAAATTTAATTTCCCCTCCAACCGGTTTTCAACCAAAACAAAAAAAAAAATAATAATAATAAAATATTGCAAGCCACGTCAACTTGTTGTGTGAGTGTTGTGAGAAATGAATGTATGGATCATTTCTCTAAAAGAATTGCCGGATAGCACTTTTTACCTATCTCACGGCTTAGAACATGCCACCTACTAAAAAGTAGGTGGCATGGTACCAAGGTGTCTTCTTTTCTTCTTCATGTTGTCTTCTTTCCTTCATCTTTTTCTAAGAAAAACAAATACAAAGAAGCTTTAAGAGGCTTTTGCAACTGATTTGGGCTGCAACAGTAAAAATCTCGTTTAGGTTTTCATCTTCATTTTCTTCAATCCACATAGGTGGGTTTTCTCTCATTTTTTTTTCTTTTTTCTTTTTTTACACTCTGCTTTCTTTTAGATCTGAATTTTGTTTGATGGGTTTTTACCATTTTTTAGATTCTATCTCATTCTCACTTGAATCTTCTGTTGCGCACGGCATCGAAACTATAGGCATGAGATTCTTGCCAAAGTTTGTTTATATTTCAACTCAGATGAGAAAAAAAGAATTCCAGAACTTCCAAATCCCATCAAACGCAAGTACACAAATGGATGTCAAATTTGAATGAAATCAATAAAACCCACAACCCATTGCAAAGGGGTTGTGGAGGGTATTGGAAGAGAGAGGCAAAGGGGAGAGACTGCACACAACCCATAGCAAATCCTATACCGAGAGGAAAAAAAAATGTAACTAAATCCCAAATGCGTTCATGGTGGTCGAAGGAAGCCCTTAGTTTGAGATCCGGCAAGAGAAGGCCCTCGACGGGATGAAGCACACGGTTTCTGGAGGTTGAAGAAAGGTCTTTCTGGAGGGAACATGATTCTTTTTGGAGAGGGAGAGCGGAACAAGGGGATAGAGTGGTTTTTGTTGTCGTTTTTGTTAAATTTTTTAAGTTCAAAATTTTGTACACATGTCATCTTTCAGGCCGTTTGATGTAACAAATGGCCTAGATTGTCACTATTGTGGATCTGGCAATTCTTTAAGAATTGCCGTGGATCCTGATCACAGCCAGCAAGTCAATCATGCATGTTTTTTGTCCCCACAAATTCTATCTCGTCAAAACCGACCAGGACAGGAGCAAAACCTCTCTCATTTTGATTCACTCTTGTCGGTGATGATAAAAAATAATAGTCTAGCCAGAGATGAAAAGTAAATTTTCAATTGACTTTTTATCATTACACGAAACTTGTACAAGAACCAAAATTATTGGCACAATTTTGTATGTACTAAGACCTAGCCGCTAATCTTAAAAAAAAAAAAAAAAAAAAAAAAAAAAAAAAAAAAAGACGTAGCCGCGGGCTCTTTTTTCTCTCTTCTATCTCTTGGAAGCTCTTCAGTTCCTTTTCACTCCCACCTCTCCTTTTCCTTCTCTTTACTTCTTACCTGCTTTTCTTGCCTCATTTAAGGTTTTTCTCGCCTCAAGCGTTATCTGTCTTTTCAAAGGTTATATCCACTCGTTGCAATATCATCGTCGGAGGCTTCACTACAAACGGACCGGTCTCAAGCTCCTCCCACCGTTTTCATCCATGGATCCACCAATTTTTTGAAGTTCTTAGACTTCATTTTCTTCAAATCAGATTTGCTCACTTCAGAAAGCTTATCCATCACATGCTCTAGTCCACCGGGTTCCTGGCTCTCTACGCTTTGATCCACCGTCAGCCGCTTCACCGTCCAATCATCACACGCCGGAGTGTGCGCTAAACGATCCAACGCATGTTCAACCGGAAGCCGCGCGTGCTGCTCTCCACCGCCTTAGTCGGTCTCCAGCAGTGGTTCCCACCCATCCGACATCCATTGCCGGTGGGTGGTCTTCACGCGCTGGCAAGTGGATTTCTTCTGCCAGGATCCTCCATCGTCCTCTGCTCTGCTTGCCACCGATGTTTTGTTAAAAGTTTTTTATTTTCTACTTTTACAAGCTTTTTAATTTCTAGGTTTTTGGTCTCTGTGGAAGACCCTTTCTCTATAGCTTTTGTTCTGATTTTAGCTTTGTCTACCCCTCTTCAACCCCTGTAAAGGGGCTGCCATTTCAAACTCAGTGCCCACCTCTCAACTAGGGTTGTACAAGCAGTACGGTTATTAACCGGAAATAACCAGTAACCGCTATCCGGGAAAATCAAATAACCAAGAAACTTGAAATAACCGCAATCAAATAACCGAGTACCCGGTTAGGGTTACCGATTATTCTAGTGTTAAAAACCGGGTAACCACAACCGGTTTTTATTATATATATATATATACCATCTTACGTGGAAACCAAACTTCTCTTTAAGACTTTTAATCCTAATTCATTATGTTCATCTCTTCACCAAATGCACTCGAACTTCGCACCCCTCGAGAATTGATGCCCTTGCGTCCAATGCAAAACCAGAGAATTCGCAATGTTCTGAAGTTCAAGCATATCCCACTGGCAAAACAAGGGGTCTTGGCGTTACCACAAATGGAGATGGAGTATTATATATATTCACTTTCAATTTTCTTTTTCCAAATTTGCATGATGCTTTAGAGAAGCTACAATCAGGACATCCAGAATCCGGATTACTCTTGGCTAATCAGGGGCATTCAAAACGTGAACCATTCCACTCCGTTCACGCATATCCCACTAGCACTACCTGCTATCATCCAATCCCAAAAAGTAGACTCCAAAGGGTCCAATTAATTGCGACCCTTTAGTCTCATTTGTGATATCCCTCATCGTAATATTAGTCACTACAAAAAAAAAAAAAAAAAAAAAAAAAAAAAACCAAATTATTGACGATTTTTTTTTTTTTTTTTTTCCAAACAGTTTTAAAAATCATCTAGAATTAAATTTTTAAAACCGTCCATAAAAAAATAAATTACGATAGTTTCAATAAAACCGTCTATAAATTTACAGACGGTTCAAACGATTTTACATAAAATTGTCTATAAATTTACAAGACGGTATCATTAAAACCGTCTGCAATTTTGTTTTTAAAAATGAGTACTCTGCACCACTCATCGAAAATATACCAATCATCTATATTCTATGTCATTCATCCGCGCCACAAAATAAAGTTCACATCTCAACTGTCTCTTTCAAATTTATCAACGACTCATAACACCCCACAATCTGCACAATCTCTCTTTAGATTTTATTCACATACTTGGCCAAAGAATTCCCAAGAGGCAAGGCGCGTAGTTCTCGTTCTTCTTCTTCTCTCTCTGGCCGGCGACTAAAGACGGGCGACAAGATTTGGATAGAAAGGCGGGATCGGGACGACGGGAATGGAACGGTGGGAGAGAGTGCTGGAGATGGAGTGTCAGATCTGTGAAACCCACGTAGGTGTGCGTGGGTTTCTGGCCGAGACCGACTCTGAGTCGTTTTAGGTTAAAGCTGACGGGTTGGCAATTGGGGTGGGTCTCAGTGTTTCTGGATTGTTTTATAATTTCAATAGTTATTTGATTTAGGTTATGGAGTTTTAAAATTCATTATCGATTGATTAAGGTACACCTTTTGTTTGTTTTGATTGTTGGAGGTACTATATTTTTTGGTTGATTGGTGAAAGGCGAGTGTTTGGCTGTGGCTGTGGTTGTGATTGTTGGGTTATGCAATGAGGGAGGAGATGGGCTGCAACTTGTCTTTCTTAGTTTCTGTTGGAGTGGGAGAGAAACAGAGGAAGATGTCTAGCTTCGATGGGGGTTTGGTGTGGCTGAACGGCTGGATTGTGGATGGTGGTGACCGGAGCTAATTTTCGGTGGATATTTTCGGACTTCGGTAGAATGTAGAAGCTTTGAGTCTTTGACCACTGGACAAAATAATAATAATAATTATTATTATTATAATTATTAAAAAAAAAATTATGGACGATTATGTCCAAACCGTCTGTAATTGCTAACGGTTTAGGCCAAACAGTCTAGAAATTCATTTAGCAACATTATATTCTAGACGGTTTTATTCCGTCCAGAAAAAATCGTCTGGAATTGATTCCGAACAGTTTTTCTGCATTTCTGGACGATTTAAAACCGTCCAGAATTTGCTCTTTTTTTTTTTGGTAGTGGTCCATCCTTCTCAAACTTCCACTGCGTAACAATCTTTCCCATCTCAATATCAAGCTGTTGAAGCCCATTGGCGTTAGGCTTTCCTTCCTTCAATGCACTCATTAGGAGCATATTTGTCTCGACACGCATCAACGCCTTTTTGGGGGTAGATAATCGCCCTGAACTCGATCTCCCACGGTCGAATTTCACAAAAAGCAGGCGTTACCCAACTAAATATTGTATTTTTTAAAAAAAAAAATTGAAAAATTAAACAATAAAAGAAAATCGGTTATCCGGTTAATAAAGGTCTAAAATAACCGAATAACCGACAGTTGGTAAAAACTGCAACCAATAGGTTGGTTGCGATTGTTAAAATAAGAATAACTGATGACCCCGATTGCGGTTGCGGTTATAAGCAAATAACCTCTACTGCAACCGGTTGTATATCCCTACTCTCAACCCTTGCAAAGGGGTTGTGTCTCTTGACAAGGTGGATGGATCCTCCAAGGATCATGCCCCTGCTCTTCACTGTTTTGGTGTTACTCACGCTTTATGCGGACCTATCCTTGGCTTTGTCCAAATAATATAGGGCCGAATTTTTTTTTTTTTGATTCTTTTGGAATTAAAAATGTACCCATTCCCTAACTGGTGTTATGAATTTTGATACTGTTTTATCAGCTTTGGGTTTATTGTTAAGGTTTCCACCTCTCTTGATTATCTTTTTAATCATGCTATTTGATGAATGAATGTTGTACTTACAAGAAAAGAATAAAAAAAAAAAGGAAAAAGAAGAAGATATTTTTTTTAAGTTTTTTAACGTAATTTTAAACGGGCATAAATCACCTTTTATTTTGAAAGTTTAAATTTATAAAAAGTGATAAATTTAATTCTTAATTTATATTATAACATCATTTTTCACGTGTAGACTCAAACTCTCCATTAATAAGTGAGATCACAGACGTAAAATATTTAATTGTTCAAATTCAAGACATTTACCATGGTACTATGTTAAATCTTTACTTATCTCAAAATCTTAAGCGAATAAAAAATTATATATGAGTTTAATTATTTAATGTATATTATTCTAACAATTCTAACCTTGTCATATATTTAACATCAATCACTAAGGGTGAAAACGCAATTACGGTTAGTGGTTATTGCCTCTAACCACTAGTGGTAACCTCCTCATGTAATTTTTCTATTTTTATAACTGCAATCGTCCCGCCTTAGGCGGTTAGTAGTTGTTTAAAGTTATAACCGCACTGCATAACTGCTTTTAAATTTTGGTTTTATTGGCCTTCATTAGACATATTTTTTGGGCTTTTTTTTTCTTTTGTTTCTTTTTTTTTTTTTTTTTTGGCCAAATGTATTTTATCATTTAAAACCTAATATGAAACGATATTGTTTTGATATGTCTATATATGAGTAGGCGGTTAGCGGTTAGTAACCACTTCCACCTACCCCTAAAACTGCTCACCACTCCGCCATAAGCAGTTAACTATTTTTTCCAACGATCTATAAAAGCGGTTAAGCGGTTATTAACAGCCCACCTATTCACTTCTATCAATTATGTGCCACTCAAACCGATATATATATCATTGAAGATGTATTATTTGCATACACCCATCTTGTACAAACATTGTACACACACTCATAATGGGTGTGGGACCCATATGGGATGCAGACTTTCGGCAAGTTGCTAAGAATCCAGCGCAGCAGCTTTCGCCATCCATTTTTCCTCCTTGAGCTCCTCTTCCTTTATTATTGATACACTCAAGACCACATCACTTAGTGAAAGGTTGCATATCTTGGAGAGATTTTTGGTGACTAGTTACTTGAAAAAAAAAATCCTATGTGATTTATTTTTTATGTTTATGCTTGATGTATGTTTTATCAATTTTCAGAGATATGTAATAGTATAAATATTTTGAAGTGATTTATGGAACTTATGTGGATTAATAGAGATATTTAAACTTTATTTAGGAATATTAAGATTAAACGTCTTGTTTATATAGAATTTATGTGATTTTTGGATAATATTGATTGATGCTTGAAAATTATAGATGCTCTGGTGGTTAACATGTGAAAGTTATTGTGACAGATTCATTTGAGAATATTAGGAATATAATGTATGCTTCTATGCAGATTGTTGGATTGGGGAGTAACAAATCCATTCTTCCTGGTTGCTTGCTGACAGAAATGGGCATTCATTGTGCTTTGTTTCAACTAAGCCATTCACTTGTAAACTTGATTGCCATCAAAGAAGTTAAGCTTTGAATTTAGGTTTTGTTCAATGAAAGTGAAGCGCTTTACGAAACTCTAATGCTTTGTGCAGTTAAACATGATGTCAAAAATTTGAACATGCATCTTACTCATGAAAATATTGGATTGAAAAGGTTCACAATTTTAATATCCATACATGTGTACACAAATTTCATTTGAGAGAGAGAGAGAGAGAGAAGGGGGGGTTGGGGTGGGGGTGACGGCGATGGGGAGTGGAAATTAGGTCCATCGCATTTGCTGTGCAGATTTAAAAATTAAAAAAAAAATAAAACAACTTGCCACATTAGATTTGTGTACAAATCGTGTACAATCAGTGTGCAAGAAACATTATTAGATATGTTATTTGCACACTATTTTGGTGTATATCAAGTGTACACCAAAATATATTGGCTATGAGACATATGCATATGCATGGCTGGTCTCACATGGACCAGGGTAATGTACAAGAATCATTAACCTATATCATTATCTGTCTAAATTTAGTGAAGAGTAATAAAACTTTTGTCAAATGTGGTTGGTTGTCCAAATTCTCTTTAGCATGTGCCACTCATACCAATGTCATCAAACAATCAAAATTTGGTGAAGAGTAAAAGAATTTTGGGAAAACCTCATTTAATCTCTTTAAACTTTTATCATTTTTGTAATTACTTCTAAAGTTAAAAAATTCTCAATTTAGTATATCGAACTTCTAATTTTTTGCAATATCATTCTTTGTTACGTTTTTTGTTAAATCATAACGGAAATGTGTCAAAATTACTAAAACATTACCCAATTTTTTTTTTGTTTAAAAAAAAAAAAGAAGAAAAAAAGAAAAAGAAAGAAAAATTGCGAAGATTCAGGCTTTGTCATAATTTAACAGAATTTGCAAAAATACTCATGCTTGAATATTTGCAATTGATATTTTGATAATATTGACCAGATTTAATAAAAAACCTAACGAAATTAATGGTGACATTACAACAAATTAGAAGTTTGATGTTTTGAAATAATTTCTAGGTGTCGGTGGCTTCTCGAGGAGAGAGAAGCTCCCGATTTTTTTTTCCAGTTTAGAGAAGGGCTTTCTTTGCGGTTGTTTCTTGCTGGGAGAGGGAGGTTTCACGTCTCCCTCTCCAGGTGGTGGTGGCTCCTAGCTTAGGGCTTTGGAGCGTTTTTGTTCCCCTCGGTTTTTTGTTTCGGTGGGGATTGATGTTTCACCTAGCTTTGTGGGCTATGGTGGGTTGATGTTTCATCTAGCTTTTGGGCTATGGTGAGTTTTTTTTCTTTGGCTCAGGCAGATGGTTTTACTCTCGTCTAGTCTGGTTGGGGGATCGAGTGGCTGGATTTGTGTCGTCGGAGGAGTGTTGTTTTTGGCCGGTTTTTATTGTTTTTTCAGATGTTTGAAGCCAGATCTACGCTCGTTCGTTGATTTCCGCTAGACACGCGCCCTTTGGACGAGTTCTCTGTCGCCGTCCGCTTCTGCTGCCGGTCGCACAGGTCACGCCGGTCACCGGAGTTCGGAGCGTGGCCTGCACACGCCAGAGGGGTTTTTGCTCTTCGGCGCGCGTGATGGTCACGCTTCGCCATTTTCTGGTCTTGCATGGTGGGGAGGAGGCTTCCGACGGTGTTTCTTTGACTGGGTGGTACTGGGGTCGGCGCGTGTTTTCCACGCGCCGCCGGTATTGGCGAAACCCGCCTGTCTTTCTGCCGGCTCTGGGTTGTAGTCTCTGTTTGTGTCTTCTGTTTCAGTCTACCTTTGTAATTTTTGGACATTTTGGGATTGTTTGATGGCTTTTTGCTAGATCTGTCTCTCTTTTATGTGCTAAGTTGTGCTTTATTGTTCAGAGGGGCTTAAAGTTTGATCTTTGTAATGTTTATTTATTATTTGGGTAGATGTTGTTTTTATATATATATTCTGGATCTTTTCACAGTCTACCTTTGGTAGCTGCTTTAAGTCGGATTTTTCCTAACTTAGTGGGTGGAGTTTCTTTATCTCCGATCACAAATGGCCTACGGGCAGTGGTGTTTGCCTTCAGGCATGTATGAACTTCTCTTATCTTGTATTGGCCTTTTGGTCAAGTGTAATTCCCTCCGGGGCTTATATTTAGTAATGAAGTTCTCTGTTTGTTTCAAAAAAAAAAAATTAGAAGTTTGATATACTAAATTAAGAATTTTTAAATTTTGAAGAAATAATTACAAAAATAACAGAAGTTCAAAGGGATCAAAACAAGTTTTCCCCATAACTTTTGTCGAATGTGGGTTATCTTTGTTTATTTCATCAACTCTGAGCCGAAATACATGTTCCCAATTAAGGAAAGTAAGGTTAATGGAAGACGCACGTACATGGCACGAAAATGGAAAAGTCTTTCACATGGCACGGGGGCGCAAAGGTTTACATATAATGCACACCATACAAATTACACACAGTAGCAGATATGATAAAGGCATACATATCTCCTATCACATTCACCCATCAACGTACACATTTTGAGTGTCTCTCTCATGAATCTTACAACGGCCACCAGAATAATTGGGTTCACAGGCTGGATACAATAAGAGCAGATTTCTGGGGGCTACTAAAGGGCTTGTTACTCAACAAGTAATCCAACTCCTCCACAAATCTTTTCATGGCCGGGGCTGGCAAGCAAATTGGGAGCACTATCCCATCCTCCCCCTTACTATTCTTGAAAGGTATATAAAAACTTGCCACTCCAGGGATGGCCCCGACTCCACCTTTCGCTGGCCCACCATAAGCTGCCTTGCCCCACCCAAAGTCCACCTCTCCGAACCCAGCACGTGTCACATCAGACACTAAGTAGGATCGCACTACTGTGAAGTGGGGTCGACCCTTAATCACCATCAAATCAGCTAACGATTGCATGTACTCTTCCGTTACATCGTTCTTGGCCTTCTTCACCAATTCCAAAGCGTAACCTAACGGATTTTGAGAGAGCTTTCCTGCCGTTGTTACCGCCACGGGGAATGCAAAACCATTGCCGTAATAACCAGTGGGTAACGGAGGGTTGAATTTGGCACGTGCATTAACGATGCACAGTATGCGCACCTCCTCATCGTGATCTGGTTGAAGCGCTATGGTACGACAACGCCAGAGGCATGCGGTGAGTACTTCAAAAGTGGAGCATTGTCTCAAGTGATGTGGTACAAATCTACGTAGGGCGGACACTTCATTGATGCCAAAGAAAAAGGAACGGTGAACCATGTCGTCGAGTGGGATGATTGTGCCTTTAGTGTCAGCCACTTCTTCATACTCCCGGTGTTCACAAGTCACGCGTGGTGGATCCCTTGCGTTGAGAAGGTGTCTCTGCCACACGGGAAGGATGTAAGGGGCATGCGCACCTCGCGCCATCTCGCCGACCGCTGACATGAACTGGACCAGGCCAGCAGCATCGCTCATGGTGTGGTTGAGGCGCAAGGCGAAGATGAATCCACCACACTTGAGGCGCGTTACCTACCAATCAGTACAACAAGAGGACAAGAACATGTTTTAGTTTGCTGACATTGATCGCAGAGATGAGATATGTCTATGACGGCTTTTTGGAAAACAGGTGTCCCACTTTCAGTCTTTTTCACATGGTGATCATGGACAAACTGACAAAGTAGGTGAAGTGAGTTTTGTTTTTTAATAATTAGAAAGGCATATGAGGAAATTAACTCTAACTATGCTACTTTAGCGTTACTACAGTAGCCCCAATTATATATAACAGTAGATAAGAAGGTGAAAATCGGAGATAGATGCTTTTTTGAGCATGATTGAGTCATATATAGTTTGGCACAATCCAATCAGGACATAAATACAATTCAAAGCGGCTAATATTAGTAGAATTGAAATATTTTATTTCAAGTGTCAATCTTTCATCATAGTACATGTCTAACTATTTTAAATTAATTGGATTTCTTTGAAAACACTAAACCAACCCAACTTATAAGAGGTGAAGTGAAGTGAGTTATAATTGGGGGGCTTCCCCTTAATTAGCCTGTTGTCCTTAATTCCGATGCTTAAAATAATAATTAAAAAGAAAATGTGCACAAAAATCCAACGGCCTTTCGTACTCTAAGAATTTGTTTTCAGATAAAGTATTGATTAAATGATTAAATTTATCTCTTCTTATCAGATTAAACTTTTAGAATAAGTAATGATTTAACATAATATTAGTACAGAGATCATGAGTTCGAATCCTGTCTCATTCATTTTTCTGTCATTTCAATTAAATATTTTACATTTCACGTGTTAGGCCTCATATATTAAAAAGGAATTTGAGTCCACACGTAAAGGGAGTGTTAAAGTATTGATTAAATTTATCTCTTTCTATCTACTTAAGCTTTTAGGATAAATAATAATTTAACATTTTGTTTCATTGGTAGGATGGTTTCAATATTGTGGCCTCTAATTTTTCAGTGGGTCACACCACTACTGTTAGCCTATATGCTTTATATAATGCAATAGGCAGATTCTGAGATTCGACTCTTCATTTTAAATGCAAATATATGTGGAAAAAATTACAGAACTTTCTGTATATTTTAGACATCATTGTTTACAATGATTTTGAGTTCAAGATCAGTTTTAGTTATTTTTTGGGTATAATATATCATCCAATGATCCAAGACATGCAGCAACAATCTGACAGTTTACATATAATTGAAAGGAAAAAGTTGATCGAGGAGTTCTTTATCACCTGGATAAGCAGCAATGGGCAATTGAGGACCCCTCCAGAGCCGGGAACGTCAAAAAGGAGGTCCTCCATGCATGGGAATGGGGGTTGAAGAGCATCACCGAACTGTTGAAGAGTGACATCGGCATCGGCCTCGATAAACATAACACCCTCGCCGGTACACTCTACTACAAGCTTCCGGCCAGGCCCTTCCCTGAGCCTGCCTGCAAAGGGGTAGTAAAACACTAGCGTTTGTGCAAGTGCGTCTCTGATGACTTCCACAGGGTCTTTCCCATGCATCGATGGATTATATCGGTAGAATTGTATCACCGGGATTTGAAACCGAAGACCCTCTTGGTCGTCAATATCAGACAGTTGCTTGAACTCATGGGGTGTTGGCTTTGCCGGAGCAACCAGTTCTGGTTTGCACCTTCGCACTGTGAATACCAGAGGGGTAGTCGTCGGTCCTGCCATATATGCCTAGAAAATGGGAGGTCTGATCGATCAGAGTAAGAATGGGAAGTTAATTTGGTTGTGGTGGTATGTGTTATGATCATCCAACTGGTATTTGTAGAAAGGAAGAAAGGGAAAGAGATGAAGACAGCATGCCTTAAATAATTAATATCCAAGTTTCTGGTCCCCGTCGCTAGTGGAAATGCGCACTGCGGTTGTTGAGAGCAGTTGCCTCGTGATTTTCTTGGGTAACACAACAGGATGAGAAATGCTTGATATCACTACTTTTCTTTTTTCTTTTTTCTTTTTCTTTTTTTATTTTTCAGAATTTAGTTTTAATTTGATGTACCACAATTTTATAAGATTGTGGCACATTTTTCAAAATAATAGATTTTATGAAATTGTGACACATCAAATTAAAACCAAATTCAAAAAAAAAATAAAAAATATTTGGATGTCTAGCATTTTTCATTGGATTGGTCGTAGTTTGTTTGGATTTGCGATTTTAAAAAATATACTTTTTGAATTTTTAATTAGTAATTTTTTTAAAAATGTAACTCTATACGATTGATTTTTTGTGTAAAATCGCAATGTCAAACGCACCCCAAATATAATATGAAGATTAATTTTATACACCATATTATTTTATTGAGGAATAATACACATACATTCTCTTATACATTTCTTACGTACTTCCATACAACCAAGTTTTAAATCTATCATTGAATTTGTGGGACTCACATTTGAGTCATATAAATTCAATAGTAAATTTAAAAATGAAATGTATTTATATCATTTCTCATTTTAATTTCACAAAGTTGGTGTGGCAATCCCAATATATATATATATATATATATATATTGAAACAATGATTAATTAAGTGTTAATTGAGATTGTTACGTCAACATTGTATTAGGTAAAACCAGAGAGAAACCTCTAGCTTTAACTCTAAAAAAAAATTAAATTAAATAAAAAATTAAAAAAGAAAAAGAAAAAAAAGGAGAGACCTCTTGTTGACTAGTTCTATGCGGTGTGTTGGGTAACCTTCATTTTATTTATATATTGATTTTCTTTTTTTTTTCACCTGAATATATAGTGGGTTTACTTTCCAGTTTCCACCTTCTTTATTATCCAAAAAATTTCCCATTGTAACTCAATTGCAAATGCTCGTGAATGGGAATTCTCTATAATTAAAAATTCGGATTTTTTTTTTCTTATAACCCTTTTCATTAGTTATAAAAAAAAGTACGCAAATTTTAATAAGTGTCGATTAGTATCCATCTTTTAATTTTTTTCAATTTCAACTCGCCGTTAGAATTTTTCGTTAAATCCTATTAAAATTCTCAAAATACCATTGTGTTTATTTTTTATTTTTAAAAAAATATTAAAATTTTCAAAGATTCAGCATTGATATTTTTGCAAATTTCATTAAATTCTTACCAACACCTAAATCCTAACAATTTTTTTTAAAAATATATATGAGTATTTTGAGAATTTTTACAAGATTTAACGAAAAACTCTAACGAAATGTTAAAATTGAAAAAAAATTTAAAAAATGAATATCTTAAATTAATTAAAACTTTTTAAAGTTTATGTATATTTTTTAAAGGGGTATTTATCTGCTCTTTTAGGTATTTTCTAAGCATCTTCCAACGACCTTGACCGGAGAATACCAAAAAAGGTATTTTCTAAGCATCTTTCCAAGCAGCCATTTGAGGTTATTTAATTACAGTTGATCTACTCTGACCACTGAGCCTGAGGTTGAGTCTATGGTCAAGGATTCCTCGAAAAAAATTGGATAATATTATCTTTTAAACTTTTATAAGTACACAAAGAAAAAAAGAAATATTAAGAAAAGACCTAAAACTTAAAAGGCTAGTCAATTATTTATAGGGACGACTGTCGACTGGAATAGTGTTCACTCTTGAAAACGACGTAGCATAGCAAACTCTACCTCCTTTCGTCGTATTTTCTTGATCATCTCCCGGTGACCCACCAGCCCCCACCACTTCAGTCACATCGTCGGAAATTCAGGACCGGTTTGGCATTACTTTTTAAACAGAATACAATAATTATTCAATCCGGGTTTTTTCTAAAACCCACCCACCCGCCCAAAAACCCGGATTTTGACCCGAATTTTGATATTCCTGGTGGGACCCAGCGCAGAAAAAGTTGACTAACAAAATATTAATATTAATAATTTAAATCAATATAAAATAAAAGAAATTAATATTAATAATTTAAATTAAAAAAAAAATGAAATTAAAAAAAAAAAAGACAGAGAGGTGGCTGCCGGCTGGCAGCCACCCCCTTGGGGGAGGCCGTGCGGCCTCCCCCGACTACTGGGGGTGGCCGCGCGGCCACCCCCAAGGGACGCTTGGGGGAGGCCGCGCGGCCTCCCCCGAGTACTGGGGGTGGCCGCGCGGCCACCCCCAACCTCCTCTGGGGGTGGCGCGCGGACACCCCCATTGCCTGGGGGTGGCCGGGCCACCCCCAAAGGGGTGGCTGCCAACCGGCAGCCACCCTTGGTTTTTTTTTTTTTTTTTTTTTAATTTTTAATTTTGATTTCAATTATTTTTTTTAAAAAAAATTATTTATTTTTTTAATTAAATAATCAATAAATAATAAATTATTATTATTTAAATTATTATTTCGCACAACTTTTCAAAATACCAATTATTATACACAACTTTTTAAACTATCAATCATTTCTTACCATTAAAATATAATATTTTTCAATCTCAAAATTCAACATCCAAACACAATTTCTTACCTCGATATTTGTAAATAGAATTAGAATTGAATTCTAATTCTCAAAATTCAATACCCAAACGCACCATTAGGCTTTTAATTTTAATTTTAATTTTTTTTAATGGGTTGAGTTTTGTTAATATTTTTGAAGAAAAAAAAAAAAGTCTAATTTTAAGTATAACATTCTTTAAAATGTGGATGTCAAAAAGAATATTAGATTTTGTAAATCAAATTCCACGTTAAATTCTCACCGCACTTTCCCAACTTCTCTGCCTATTGGAAACTCATATTCGGATGAATTGCGATGCGTATATGAGTAGCGCTATACATCATTCTCCATCTCTCGAAACTTATGTGACGCGGACCCGTGGATCCTTCATATATATATACAATGTCTGAATCACATTTAAGTGGGAGGATTCAGCCCCACCAAAAATTTTCAAAACTCTTTTAAAATCTATATTTTTATGAATGAACCCCTTCAAAATTAAATCTTTTCCTCTATTAAAAAGGTGGGGTTTTTTTTTTGTTTTTTTTCTCGGCTTTGCCTCTTAAACCTAAAATTCATTAGAATATAAATTTTGTTATGGGTATTATTGAGTAAAAGAGGTTAGGTGAGTCAATATAATTTCTCAAGAAACTTGCTAGTTGCTAGGTATTTTCCTAGTTCCTACCCAATTGATGCTTTCAGGCTTACTTTGAAATTTCCCTGCAAGTCGATCTCCATATATGTCGTTTTAATTTCATGTCTTTTTAGCTTTGACTATTCTTTTAGACATTCGATGAGTATGAGTGTGTGACCTATTCAATTAAGTTGTCAGTAAATGACAAAAAGATGTTTAGTGGGAGTCTCCAGGCTTTGGTTGTTGAAGTTTTTAATTTCTGCGCAATTCAGATGTGAATTGAACTTATCCAGTTCATATGTGCAGTCTTCGCCTCGTCAGCTGAATTGGGACGCATTGAATAATATCAATAAGCTTAAAATGTAATAGTTTATGAGATAAAAGTACTGTTTTTAATATTATTCATAAAAAATAAATTTTAGGAACTATAATTTTATCTAAAGATGAATTAACACTGTCACGTCAGTAGAGTGAGATGGCCGTAGGTCTCCATAAGAGATTTTTTTCATACATCTCATAAGGGGTATAATAGACATTCACGCATTTTCTGTGCAAGTTAACCAAAAACCCTAATGGCAAGGGGTTAAGTGAAATGAGCTAATAGTTTGGAGGGACAATTGCAATTTGTTTTTAATTTGTGAGACATTACCATCAAAGTAGAAGTCCAAGGAGATAAATTGTAATTTCCCAAAAGATATAGATCAATTTAAAAAAGAAAGAAAGAGAATTCAAACATTACTCAAGATTGAAAAATCTTTCCCATAATCCAAAACATCATCTTAATCATCCATCCTTATTTCTTTTGAGAAGCAACGTAACGTAAGTGTAAACTTGTGCACCCGCCATTTGACATATTGGGTCGTTGTCAAATCTTCTTTAGGATCCATTCCTATTTTCCCTCCCCGGCCATGCTCCCTCCTTTCTCATTTGTAACTGGAAAGATCTTCCCCCTTCCATTCATCTCTTTTAGTTGACTGTTGTACTTATTAAATAATAATAATCTCACCAAAAACGTTGTTTGTAATTTATTCGAAGAAAATACCATGCTATATCCTTAAGCATACTGTTCCCATATGGACTTTCCATTTTATAAAGAGACCATTAAATTATTATTTATTTTAATAGTTAGTTTTTATTGTCACGTTTAAAAAAATGTACTTGAGAGTAAACAGTTAAAGAGTGCATGCATTGTTCAAAGAAATTAAATACCTTTTTGTTTTGTATAGTTGGGTGCACTGTGAAGGGTCAATCAAGGTTGGTGACTTGTGAGTGGTGGGGCTGCCTTTCCAAAACTTTCCTTCCAACGTGTTTTGGGTGGACCATCGATCCCACATGTGTCATACTTTGAGTGGCGATTGTGAAATCAATTTGATATTTTGCATGCATTATTTGGAGGCAAATGATGGTGCAAAGGGAAATGTCAGTATATACGTACATGCTTAATTATTTAGCCTCTATAATTGAAGCGTCCTGCATTGGTCTATTATTTTAGTGTTTTTTGATAGTTTCTAGACAAACAAAAAAACTAATAAATTTAAGCTAAAAAAATCCAACCTAAGTTAGTCTCCTCAGTCCTCTTCCAAAAATTTAACAAAAAAAAAAAAAAGGGTTGATTGATGCGAACTGACTAATACAAAACACAAGAAAATAATAGATGCACCCGTTCGAGAGAGCTGTGACCTTCAATGGCTGTTTCGAGTGAGTCAATAACTTTTAAACACAATAAACTGTATTATACCATATTAAAGTATTTCCAAAATTAATATGTATATATATTTATTTGTGTCTTGGGAATGTTTTAAAAGGAATGTCTTAAAGAACATTAAATGAAGATAGTCCCACATAAAAAAAAGATAAACTATAGTTGGCATTTATAAGGCCTAACACACTTTAAGCATTTAAAGTAATGCTTTGATGTATACTCTAACGTGTATACTCTAGTACGGTGCGAAGCATTGGACGTGCGTGTGTGATGTATACTCTAATACGGTGCGAAGCACAAGATACACACGCACACGCTTGCGCGTGTGGCAGTGGGTTGTAGGGCGCTGATTATGATAACATTGTTATATGTTGATTTTTTGTACTGATTATATGTTTATATGTTCATGACATGTTGATTTTTTTTACTGATTATGATAGTATTGTTAATACAAAGAATTTTTTGTCTTCTAATTTTGACTTAAAAGATTTGGGTATTGCTGATGTGATTCTTGGTATTGGAATTATTAGAAATAATGGAGATTTAATTCTTACTCAATCACATCATATTGAAAAAGTTCTCAAAAGATTTAATCAGTTTGATTGTAAACCTGTAACTACACCTTTTGATACTAGCATGAAAATATATCCTAATGCTGGTAGAGCTATAGACCAATTACAATTTGCTAGAGTTATTGATTGCTTGATGTATGCAATGACATGTACTAGACCTGATATTGCATATGCAATTGGTAAAATGAGGTACAAATGATTCTTAAATATTTAAAGAAAAACACTAATTATGGAATTTTGTACAGCGGGTATCCTACAGTATTAGAAAGATATATGGATACTAGTTGGATCACGGATAACAATGATCACAAATCAATTAGTGGGTGGATATTCACCCTTGGTGGAGGAGCTATCTCCTAGGGTTCTAAGAAACAGACCCTTATTACAGACTCAACCATGGCGGCAGAGTTTGTGGCATTAGCTTCTTGTAGTAAAGAAGCGGAATGGATAATGAATTTATTCATGGAAATTCCTTTGTCGCCTAAACCTATGCCTCCTGTTTCTTTACATTGTGATAGTCAGGCAACACTGTCACGGGCTTATAGTCATATTTATAATGGCAAATCAAGGCATATTGGTTTAAGGCATAGTTATGTAAGGCAATTACTCACTGATGAAGTAATTACAATTGATTTTGTGAGATCTGTCCAAAATTTGGCAAATCTGTTGACTAAAGGACTTGCAAGTGATTTGGTGTGGAAAACATCAAAGGATATGGGATTAAAGCCTTTAGATCACCAATAGTGGAAACTCAACTCAACACTTTAATTATTAAGATCTTGAGTTCAATGAACTAAAGTACACTATATGTTGTGATCACAAACACCCATATTCTTTTAATTTTTAAACTAATAAACCATTTCAAGGTTAAGGTACTTGGAGCCTATAATGTTAAAATAGAGGTTGTGCTTTTTGCACTTAATAGAATTATAACAGATTTATGTTGAAGTGTATCAGTTACATGGCACTTCTGATAAGCTTACCTATATGAGTGTCAGAGGTGGTGCCGCCTTCTATGAGACTAAGGTTTTGTCTCTAGAGCGCTCATGAAACCAGGATATTGACACAAGGCCAATCCACGTGTCGACTTCTAGAACTACTCAAATATAAGAAAAAGCATGTGCGAGGTGTGTCCAGCTAGTTAAATAGGATAACTGTTTCAAAGCTTGTCTACCATGGTATTCTGATTAGCTTTGGCATATTATCACTAAGTAAAGGTTCAAGTCCTCAAGACACCTTCATTTATGCATGCTTTTTCTTATTATAGTCAAGTTGTGTTTTGATTTTGAAAATGCTGGGGAATTGTTAAAGTATTTTCAAAATTAATATGTATATATATTTATTTTTTGTCTTGGAAATGTTTTAAAATGAAGGTGTTAAAGAGCATTAAATGAAGATAGCCCCACATGGGAAAAAAAATAAACTGTAGTTGGCATTTATAAGGCATTTTAAGCATTTAAAGTAATACTTGGGTGTATACTCTAACGTGTATACTTTAGTATGGTGCAAAGCATCGGACTGTGGCTGTGGGATGTAGGGCGCTAGTGACGCTTTGATGGTTGAATATAAACCATAGGATGCTTATTTGGTAGATCTAGTGGTTGGATTTACTGGACCATCACTAAAATAAACTGTAATGTCAAATCACATTTGATTTAATTGTTGAAATTAATTAATAACGATCTAATGGTTATTATTAAATAATCATAGACAGTTATTTGATCTGATGGTCAGATTTAAGTGTCTGTTAAAATTGTAGTTTATGGCTGTTACTTAAGCAATTATGGATGGTTGAATTAGCAGTTATTTCAATATAATACAGAAGTAACTGTTGTCCAGTTTAAAAAAATAATAAAAAATACAGAAGTAACTGCTGTACAGTGATTATTAAAAGAGATATCAAAATTTATTTTATCTTTTGTTCTTCTTCTGATACCTTTTGATTTTAAAATTAAAAAGTTTTGTCTATCTCTTGATATAATAGAAAAATCTGAAAGTGTTCGGATTTAATTTTTGTTTGTGCAAAACGCAATTGAACAAACAGAGGATTCCGAGCTCCATTGTATCCTGGATAAATATTTGCTGTAACCCTTTGCATACCTTTTTGGTAGCGGCAAATAATTTCTTAAGGAAAGCGACGTTGTAACGCGCCTTAGGAACATTTCATTTTTCTGCTTTCGTTTACTTTTTTTAACATACCAAACAATATTCATCATGCATACTTACTTCTTCATTAATGATCTCTCCCAAAAGTTTAATTAAAAAAAAAAAATAGGTTGATTGATGCAAATCAACTAATACAAAACATAGGAAAATGATAGATGTGCTCGTTCGAAAGAGCCGTGGCGTTCAATGGTTGTTTCAAGTGAGTCAGGAATCCTAAACACAATAAACTGCATGTATTATACCAAACAATATTCATCATGCATACTTCTTCATTAGTAATCTCTCTTTAACTATATGAGCAATATTGATCAGTAACAAAGATAACTACTAATCAAAACAAGATCGACTAGGATTAAGACTGATGACTCTATTAACTCTAAACTAAGACTCTAACTCTATTAAGAATAATGGGAATAAAACTCTTTTTTATTTCTTATTGGACTCTAAATACCAAATAATTATCATTGATGTTGAACCATGATGTAATCATTATCGATTACATCTCTAGCCATGAGTAGTATTATCTTAATAAGAGTTTATCTCTTATCTTAAGAGATAGGCGGTTGATTAGTAGTAGAAGTAGTCTTTTAATTTTAACATCTAGATTAGTATGTTATTTGATTTAGTAGCAGTCCTATTTAGTAGATATCTAAGTAGAGGATTATGTTAATAAGAAGTCTTATCTCTTAGGATAAGAGTAGATGATTAGATCATGGTTGGTTGAAACCAACCGAGTCTCTTCCTTGTATTCCAGTAGGTCTCTAGCCATGTAGAATGACACTTCTACTTTAGTTGGGTTATCTAATTGTATATAAGGAACAAGTCAGTAATTATATGAGTATGTTGAATTTTGTTAAGAAAATACAGTTTACTGTGTTTGGGAGTTTCTGGCTCACTCGAAACAGCCAACCTATCCATTCCTGTTTATTGTATTAATTGGGACACATCAAACCATCCAATAAAATAAACTTATCCTGACCTTTGAAATCACCGAAAGCGATTAAGGAAAGTTTTTGGACATCTTTTCCATGTTTAATTGTTCATATAATTGTTTAGCTTTAGGAACTAAAATAAAATCCTATTCCATTCAGAAAAACGTGGCCTCATTAATCTCTATTTTATTTTCAATTTGAACAAGTTCTGTTAATCCAAACTAGATTTAGAGAATCTTATTTAATTTAATCAATTTAAATTAACAGAAGTCCAAAATGTCAACTGATTCAGGTTCTACTCGTGTCGTATGCACGTGGACCCAAGCCACAGCAGGCTTGCAGGGTGCTATCGGCAGCTATGTGAGCTTTACAGTTTAGGGGCCCAAAGCTAAAGATAATTTAGCTCGTTTTTGGGCTAAGCCCACTTGGAATGATTGAGGGCTCAAGAAAGCCCAAGAAGTCATCTAGGCTCAGATAAACGATGAAGAGAGTATAAATATAAATATATATATATATATATATATATATATATTTTTAATAGAAAAAATGTAAAAGTCATTTGCAATTAGATCCATGTGGTATCAAAATGAATTCACAAGTCTCTGAAATATGCCAAAAAAATAATTATTTTGCTCCCTATAGTCAAATTTGTCAGCTGAGTTAACAGATTATGATAATGTGACTTAAAGTCAATAAAATTATGATACGTGTCATAGTGTTATACTAATGGAATATGTTAAATTAATGGACGGAATTTAACTTTAAAGAGTAAATTGTTGTTTTGACATACTTCAGAAACCTCTAAATTTATTTTTATATCACATTAAAGATAATTGCAAATCAAGTATACTATGTGCACTAATTTTGCATTTATTTATTTTTTATTCTATTGAATGTGGGGAAGAGAAAGAGGAAGGATGAAAGAGAACTTAAAATTCCATGGTGACAACCAGAAAACAGCATCTACGTACAAAAACATCATATGCAATCTCTACCGTCTGCTTTGGTAAATTAAAAAGGAGTCATTATGGAAACTTCCCACCTCTCAGTCTCAGTCGTAACTATGCTTATTTCGATCTTAAATATATATTTTTTTGAAAAATGTTTTCGGTTCAAAATATTCTTTTAGAAAAAAAGAAGCCATTTTTTTTTTTTTGCTGTTTATTTGAAATCTTAAAAATAGTTTGAAAAAACTTTTTATTTTTTATTTTTTGCGTTTAGCTCGTATGAAAATCGCTAAATATTTTATATATTTTTCATATAATTTGAGAAGTTGTGTGGAAGAGAAACAACAAAGATGAGTTGTGGAAAAAAAAAAATGTATTAGAATAGAAGGGTTACTGGTGTAGAATTGAGATCTAATATAATTGTTTGATCCAATGATTGATTTTTATTTTTTATTTTTTTTTAGAATAAGATAGACGGGAGATGGAGAAATAAGTCTTTCTAGCCTTTTTTTTTAAATGCAAATAAGGAAACGGAAACATTACAATTTACACATGTGGGATTTTCCCGCAATTGATCATATAACATAGAATTAAAAACAAGTGCAATTGAGAATGCTTCAAAAAATCTTATAAGAAACGGCTCATTTTGCAAACCGATATGCTCTGAAGTTAATAGTGCAGAAGGTTTTCAACGCGGTCAAACTTTATATCAGCTGGAGCTGTGGATAAATGTATGGAATGATTAAATCAAAGTTCCAGTCCAAGAAAACTTGGGCTTTGTTGATTGCTAGGATAAGAACCAAAGAATCACCTTCCAAAAACAGGGAGCTGCAGCCAAAAGAAATGGCTAAATGAACTGCAAACAATGCAGCCTTGGCTTCCCCTACATTAACATCCACCTTCGAAAAAGTCTTGGATGCAGCAGCAATAATAGAACCCGTAGAGTCACTTAAAGCAGCAGCTGCTAACGTCAAAGTTGCAAGAGGAAGAGGATGCATGCATGGGATCTAGTTGTAACCTCAATCTGCTTTCAGGCTTTCAGCATGCAGCTGATTGATGATGTCAGGGATGGTAGCTTTGTGAAGAAAAAGAGGTTTTCTAGCTAACCAAATCTGATCCATTATGATGGCAGCCGAATCTGGAACTCATGAACCAGAATATTTGGAATAGCAAGGAGGGAATGAGGCTTCAAGATTGCTTCTATCCATGAAGTAATTATAGGCTGATCACCAAAAACACAGAGGAGTCAATAGGCCACCTTCCACACCATATTGCATGCATTCTTAATTGATACTTATATTTCGGTAATGATACAAACTATATTTTTATCCAACATTCATTACTGGCTTTATACTTCCAAGTAACCTTGCTGTCCTTGCATCAATCACATTTGCAATTATCCCTTTAAATTTTAAAAAACTCATAAGTTAGTGTATTTATCTTTAAATTTTACCCATCCGTTAAGCAAAAATATTTATGCTTGAATTTTTTATTTTTGTTTTATATATATATTTAAAAAAAAATGTGTAGTTTGAGAATTTTGACATGATTTAACAAAAAATCCTAACGCATGTGTGAGATCGAAAAAAAAAATGAAAGATAAATACACTAAATTGAGAGTTTTAAATTTCAAAGGCTTATCGTTCAAAAAATATATAAGAATTAAGATAAAGAAAGAATTAAAAAAATAATATTTAAAAGATATAGTAAAATAACAGATAATCGAATGCTTCATATCTTTTAAAACCCGTTAGTTAAAATAGATAAAATAAAATTTGATTTAGTATTTTGAACATAAAAATACGTAAGTGATCGGGAGTGCCCCTACTTCATTGTCATCTTATCTCTACAATAATCCACGTGGGCTCTGACCATTCAACCCAAACCAAAACCCTACCGTTACTTACTAGTTGCCGTGTGGCATACTCCAAAGTTTCAAAAGTATCCTACCATGGCATTTACGTAGCAAATTTTTATGGGAATCTTTCCTAGAAAATGCTCGTACTTAGTTAAGTCGACAAGCAATAACTTAAACGCACATTAAATATATTAACAAATAATAAAAACACACAAAAATTCTCAAAATACAAAACACTTTTTATAAACTTGCCATATCTGGCAAAATAAATGTTTAATTTTTACAGGAATAACAATTAACTTATTATTTAAAAAATAAATAATTTAAAGATTAAAAAGACGATGATCTCACGTTTGAGTACTCATTGACACGCCAAACTTAGTTGGTCTTGCACGTTATTTCCAATAAAACCTAATAATGTATTTTGGAGTTTTTTTTTTTTGTTTTTTTTTAATGTATTTGATATGATATAAAAATAAAAATAATTTTAAATATTTTTAAACTGTTTGTTAATATTTTTATTTTGAAAAAAAAAAAAAAGAGTAGGAGAATAATTTAACTTTTAACTAAATAACGACAACCTTTGAATCAAATAAAGATTTTAAGAGTGGCCGTTGAAAGTATTTATTTTTATTATAAGGTATTTTATAAAATGATGTAGCACTTTATGAGACATTTTTTTATGTTAGCGATTAAATAATTAAATTATTTTTTATTATTTATTTATTTATTTTAGGATGGCACATATATTTTATTTTATTTTCACTTTGGAGCTGACGTGGCCTGGTTAACCGGAAAACCTGAGGCTCGATCGATCACAACAAGTAGAAATCAAAGCAAAGTCGGGGATCGAGAAGAAGAAAAAAAATTAGTATAAGAAGGAAAACTAGCCTGAGTCTGTACCCTCTCACTTTCTCTTCTCTCTCATCTCCCCCAATATTCCTTCGTCTATCAATCTGTGTGTGTCACAAATTTATATTATATAATTGTTTGTCTATTCGTATATTTTGAGTATTGGCATCAAATTAGTGTTCTTGTTGTTCGATTTTTGCTTTGGGGGCTTCTCTTTGATTGCAAAGACAGTGAATTTATCATCAATCCGATAGATTATGGTCGTCGTGATGGGTCTTTTGGGAGTTGGGATGTTGTGAGCGCAATTCCCGTGAATGAAGGAGGATGGGATTGGAATCGGCTGGGGTTGGGTTCGTTGAGTTGGAAGAGAAGCCCAGCGCCCAGTTCGACAATCGGGTTGTTAAGTCCGATCGGTGATCAGTTAACTGAATCGGGTTTTTGCGTCTTTTTCTTTGTTGTGTTGCGAAGAGGGGTCGTATGGAGGAATTGGGCGAGGTCAGTTTCTGGGTCGGAGCTTGATTTTGGGGCTTCTGGGTCTGGGTCATGGATGAGGTCTGCCCTAGCAATGAGCCAAAGGTTTCGGCTGGCGGTGGTAGTGGTGCCGAGGACTTATCATCGTCATCGGCGGCGCCGGCTGGGGCGGGGTTCGATTGGCGGCCGAGGCTGCTCGTTTTTGGTCCTTATGAAACTGTGAACAACTCGCAAGCTTTGCGCGTTGTTGTGCGAAAACCTGTAAGTGTTCTTGCTTTTTGTTTCTGTTGCAAGTCTTTCTAGCTATGTTTTTAGTTTGCATGTTGAAATATATGTGTGGTATTGGGTATGCTGGTGCTGAAATGGGAAAAGGGAAGTCTTTATGTAGTTATAGCTTGGAACCTCCATTGGCATGGATTAAGATAGAGCTAGTTGACTTTAGGGTTGAACCGTGGGTCAATTGTGGAGGAGTGGGTCTTTTGGGGAGGGCTTAGGATGTCCCAGTTCACAGAATGCAAGTTGGAGCATTGGTATTTGTTTCCGTTTAACTTCGAAATAGTTGTTATTTTTTATTTTTTTATTTTATAATCTACTTCAAAATAGTTGTTGAGGAACAATAATATACAAAAAGAGAACAAAAAGGAAAACCATAATGAAGCCTCGTTATGTTAATGTAGCTAAAAGACATCCTTTTGAGAATGTAGTATGGTAAAGTTTTTACTTTTAAGTGATTAAAATAACGTCTCTCAGCAAAAATGAAAAAAGAAGCTATGATAATGTCATAAACTCCAAGTGGACTTAGTAACAAAGTAAAATAATTGCCTTATTTCTGAATCATTCCCTTTTTTCTTTTTGTGATTGACAAGTAACTTTTTTTTTTTAAATAAGTAATCTAAATATCATTAAGCGAAAGGCACAACCCGGGTACATAAGAAATATATAAGAGAAATACCTAGCTAGAAGCAGAAAAAAGAACAAGAAAATCATGAAAGGTAAGCACAAAATGAGTTAAAAACGCAGCTGTTCAAATATAAAGAGTATAAAATAATAAGGACTTAAGCTCCACCAACTTCTTCTCGTGGTCCTTGAAACTTCTTTCATTGTGTTCCCTTTAGAGACACCATAAGAGACAAGAAAGCATCATCTTCCACACAAGTGATACAACATCACTCTGAGTGCTACCACCAGTCCACTAACAAGCATATAAATCAACTACTCTTCTAGGCATAACCCAAGAAAGCTCAAAACGACTGAACAACGCACTCCATAATGCACAAGCTACCTCACAATGGAGAAGAAGATAGTCAACGGACTCCCCATCCCTCTTTCACATACAACACCTATCAACCACAATGACATGCCTCTTCCTAAGATTGTTCATGGTGAGGATATTTCGTAGGGCTGTTGACCAAGCAAAAAAAGCAGCTGTCAAAGGAACATTGGTCCGCCAAATACTCTTCCAAAGAAAATGAATTGCACCATTACAAACAAGGACATTGTTGAAGGAGCTAATAACGAACAACCCTTTTTTGGAAGAAGTCCACCATAGCTTGTCTTCACCTTCCCGTCTTACTCTAGCCGAGTACAATAAATTGAAAAACGAGACAAAGACATCAACCTCCCAATCATGAGCCGCTCTAACAAAGCTTACGTTTCACTGATTAGAACCACCAGAAAGCTTCAAGTGAGTCGCTACGGAAGCATCCTCAGCGCAAGCAATATCATAAAAAACTGGAAAAGCTTCCTCAAGGGCCTTGACCCCAGACCCCAGATCATGCTAGAAACTAACCTCGACGTCATCTCCCACCTCAAATCTGGTGTGATTTGAAAACGACCCCCAACACCTCTTGATATTCTTCCATAACACCCCCCCCCCCCCCCCCCCCCCCCCCCCCCCCCCAACCTAGTGGTTCATAAGAATACCACCCGCCCCATGAACTGCCAAATTTAGAGTTTATCACCGCTGTCCACCACGCCTCTCTCTTATGCACATAGCGTCAAAGTCATTTCCTTAATAGGACACGATTAAACATTAGCAAGTTTCGAAATACCCAACCCTCCCTCCCTCAGATATCGGAGAACAAACCTTGGACCAACTTATCAAGTGGAATTTGAACTCTTCTCCTATCCTACCCCGTAAGAATCTCGATGAAGCTTCTCTATGCGGTTAGCAACACCCATAGGGAGAGGAAAGAGGGACAAGAAATACGTCGGCAAATTGGAAAGTGTGCTCTTAATAAGAGGGTAATCCTACCACCCTTAAACAAGTACATTATTTTCCAACTAGCCAACCAACACTCTATCTTTTCAATAACACCATCCCAAATATACTTTCTTTTTAGGTGGCCCCCAACGGAAGATCAAGATTCTTCAAAGGTAGAGAAGAAACCTTGTATCCCAAAATGCCCGCCAACCCATCCACATTCTCCACATTACCCACAAGAATCAATTCTGACTTAGCCAGATTAATACCCTTTTGGATTTGAGCCCATGAACTCCCCCACCATCCCATCCTAATGGGGGGTGGAAGTGCCATTTGACCCGAAGGCCATTGGTATGATTCCCTTGATGAGTAAGAAGTTTAAGAAGACGATATTTTAATAGTTTCCCTTCCTTTCTTGCTGCATTTTTCTACTTAAAACGGGTATTTTTGAAAGATAAGGGGAGTAGATGGAAGGTCTGAGATAGTTAGGCAACTTCGGTTTAGTGGACCCATATTCCTTACAAGGGGGAAAGAGTAAAATCCCAATGGTCATTTTTTTTAAAGGAATCCTCCGGCAGGCCATTTTCTCTTTGTAATTGGTGTCTGGTTGGGTTTCACGAGAAGGAACTATAGGCTTCATGTACTCTTCAGAAACTTATGTTGACCTTTGGAAAAAATTTATTTTATGTCCTGATATAACCCTAATACATGGTGTTAAATTAATTGGAAAAAGAAAAAGATAGAAACATATGTAGGAAGCAATTTGCTATCCAACTTCCGGTTTTGGTATCTGAATTCCTCATAGCTTAGTCCCAATTTGAATTATATTATATGGATTAGTTATTGATTTGAATAGTGATTGCAAAATCATATTTTACTCCTATTTCCCAGGATGCCTTATACTTTAGGGGATCTCACAAATGTGGTCAGTCATGATAACTTTCTTCTTACTTCATCATTATTTCATTTGCCGCCTCATCTTCCATGGCTATGTAATATAACAATGTGTCCAATTGTGACTTTTGTATGTTTACAACCTTTTGGCACCTTTCATGCTCTTAGTGGCTACATAACATGGCTGGGATATGGTGATGAAAAAAAGAAATTGTGAGGCTAGATGAGAGACAGTGCCACATAATATGGCAGCCTCCTTTATTTATGTACTTCATCGAACCTCACCGCTATAAATGATACTTCAAGCTGGAGTTTACATATCCATTGTGCCCATTTTGTTATATAGATCTAAAAGGTTTTGATAAAAACATCCCCTGACTGATCAATTAATGTGACTTAAGGCCATTTGTCATATCTGGAACATTGATGGCTCTGTACTGGTTTAGCACCATTGTTGTTGCTTTTGTTTTGATGTAACAGAGTTTTTTGCTCTGGTTTTGTTGTTATGGTTGTTTATGTTGGAACGTTGTTTGTACTTTGATGGTTGTTAGTAAGTATATTGCTCACTTATTCATAAAAAAAAAATAATAATAATTTGACTTAAGGCCATAATCTTCTTCCTCATAACCATATCTGACTCAAAGTGACCTTCAACCTCAATGTACTTGGTCCTCTCCTGAAAATAAAGGAATTTTGGCATTACATATCGCTGTGATTATCGTAGAACATCTCTTGGGCTTGCTACTGTAAAATTTCCATATCCAAAAAGAGACTTTACCCATAACCTCCTGCCAGTTTTATAGGCCATGTCCTTGTACTCTTACTTTTGCACTAGACCTCACCTTTTTTCTTTTGGGGCTTCCAAGCAACAAGCATACCTCCACAAAGATATGCAAACCTGGAATAGACCTCCTGTCAAGATAATCAGCTTCTTAGTCTACGTCTAGGAAGCCAATGATATCAAGACAATTAGAGGGTTCTAATAGCAAACTCTTTCGAAGAGCATTCTTCAAATATATCAACATGCCACACATATCATCGCAAAATTAGCATCTGGGGTTTTGTATGAACTGAATCATTCTGCCTGCAGCAATAGTGGTATAAGGTTGAATGGTGGTCAAGTAAGTCAATCACCCCAAAAGTCTTCTATAGTAACCAGGATTCATGTCCTCCACCCTTATATTTACTAAGTATATTTACTAAGCTTAATATAAGGGTAGAGGTCTATTTGAACTTCTTATAAATTGTTTCGCAGCAAAGTTTTCAGTCAATTTGATTGTCTATTCATATTTTGCTTCTGATAGCGTGATTATGATATAACTCCAATTCAAAATCATTTTGATTGTGATTATAAACCTAAAACCAACGTTCTTTTACTAGTTTTAAATCTTACCATGTGAATTAGTGGGGTAGTAAACTTAGAGCTTAGGGTCTGACTATTACGTGAAATATAAAAATCTTGGGAGTGTGGACATATGAATTAACAATAAACACTTTGCATTTAAAGAAAACAAAGGAGATTTTTGAACTCGGACTGTGTGGATTGGGGAAGAAGTTCATGGCCCCCAATAGGCATAGTCTATGTTTGCAACTACTGAGGATTTTCATTTCTCTAGTCTTTGATTATGAAACAACACATAAACTAGGCAGGCTATTTGGACCTTGTCATTCTTATAGTCGTAAATTCATCCCTTTTCCCAACAAAATTTATTTATGGATCTGATGAGAATTGGATTAGGGTTACACTTAAATCTGCCCAGCTAACAAATTAATTTGGTTGAGCCTGATCCTTCAATCCGACTCGTGTGGAGGGGGCGCTTTGCACTGTGTCCCGGAGATCTAGTTGGGGCGAAGCCTTGGATATCAAAAAAAAAAAAAACGAAAGAAAGAAAAAGAAAACATAAGTCTAACAGCTCACTTGGATGGTTGGGGGAGGGGGGGAAGGGTACACAGCTTGGGGTCTGTTCTCTTGCTTTGTTGTGTTTTTTAATGGGCTCAAGGTTTGTTCCACCCCCACCCTAGTGTTCTGCCGAAAAGGGGGCCAAATCCTGGATTCCTCTCATTGAATGGTTCTATATCTCATTTAAATTTACTTATAACAAAAAAAAAAAAACAAAAAAAATATCAAAAAGAAATCTCATTTAAATTCTCTGAGCAATTAGAGATTCAAATAGAAAATAAATGATACAATAGTCGAATCGCATGTTTTTTTCCTTTCCATTCTTTTGTTACCTTAAACATCCAAACAAATGGACGGAAAATATCCCTATACATTTCTTTTCATTCCTTCCACTTAATTTGTCATTTCCTTTTCAGTCCATTTCTTTATAAATTTTGGAATACCCTATAAGAAAAGCCAGCTATTATATATTTTTACTGATCCCTAATATTGTAATAATGATGTTAAAATAATCTAAAAATTATCTTGAAGTCCTTGTGGCTATGTGACTGCATCTAGTTGGAGGTTTGATTTTGGTATGTTGTGTAGTGAACATCTTAAGGTGGAGAATTAATCAGTAGCCTTTCATTATATTTAGTTCTGTTGAAGATGGTTCCTTGTTGTCTTCTGTGGTGCGTGTGGAGGGAACGCAATAACAGACAGTTCGAGGACAAAGAAATAACCATTAAGGAGCTCATTTTCCTTTTTCTTTCATTCTTTGTACTCTTGGACGGCTGAGTTCCTTACACCTTTAGTGTTTAGCTTTAATGATTTTCTTGTTTTGTTTTCTTCTTCTTTTTAGATGCCTTTCTTGTATACCTTCTGTGTACTTGATTGCGCTTTGCATTATTAATGATATTACTCTTACTTATCAAAAAAAAATTATATTTAGTGTGTTGATGCAGCATCATTTGACTCTTTATGTAGTTAGAATAATGTCCCAATCTGAATTACTCGAAGCAGATCTTTGTGATGACATGTAGCTTGCAATTGTGCAGTCAGTGGCAAGACTAACCAGGGACATAGTTGAAACATATCAAATATGCAATCCGCAGTTCAAGTATTCAGAGGAACTAAATCCGAAGAGATATTTGACCAGCCCATCCACTGGAGTGCAAAATGATGGCTTTGATAATGCGAACTCGGATCTTATTCTGACTGTGAACTTTGTCTTAATCAATTCAGAAACGCAGCAGAGGTTTGTTATTCTTAAATTTTTATTTTAATCTTTTTAATCCATTTTATGTTCATTTATTCTTCTTGAAACCTTTTTCTCCTTTTTCCATACTACTTTTTGCTAGAAAAGCATTAGAGATTTTTGGTTGGAAGTGAAAGCAAAAACTGAGATCACCTTCTTTTTCTGCCAGTATAGTTATTCATCTATATTAATGTTGACTCGTTTTAGTTTCAATCTGGGCAAAGCTTATCTCAATTTCAAGCATAAGCAGGACAAATCAGCCAAGTAGTACAACCATTGCTGGTCCATATCATAATTAACCTCTCTAAGTATTGCTAGAGTCTGCTCAGTTTCTGGTTTGTGAACCTTTAATGCCTGAACTTACAGACATAAAGATAGATTTTTTTTTTTTTTTTTTTTTTTTTTTTTTTTTTTTGTGTTAAAAAAAAAACAGTAACAGCAGATAGATGCAACAAAGGATTCTGGCTCTGTCCAACCCAGAATGTCTCTTCTTTTTTCTCAAATTCCTTTTCTGGAGTAGCATTTTCACATCTCATTAGGAACCCGGCCAGCTTTTTTTCTACCAAGCCTTTTGAATCTCCTCTAGACATGGAAAACTTTTTGTTTTTAGTTGAGCCCAAAAAACTTGGAAAAGAACTGTGGCAGTAAAATATTGATCTAAGGATGGGGGAGTTAGCGAACTGAATGGATGAATTAAGAAACACAGGAAGAACTTTCTTTATATTTTCCGTTTTCTATTTTGAAAACGAAATTAATCTGGGTTGATATTGCACCTATCCAGATGATCTGACATACCCATTCGGTGTGTTTGATCTCCATGTTTAAGGCTGAGTCGAGTTTCTATGTTTTAATGTTCATCCCAGAAGTTAGAAATGCTTTTGTTTGCATCAGCATCAGCGCTGGACTTGGCATTTCTGAGGTACCTTGTGAAGTTGCTAACAATGTAATGAAATATGAATTTGTTCTAGCATCTTAATACTTTCCTTTTAGTAGATATGTAAATTCCTCATGTTTGTATGTGTATGTGTGCTGGCAGTCCTCTACTAGCATCTGTACCTTAGTTATGGATGCATGGGGTTTGTAAATAGAAAATAAGTTGACTTGTATTTCAAAACTCAAATTGTAGCCTGTTATCTGTTTGGTTTTTCTGTCCTGAATTAACTCAATTGGATTCCTTTGATTATTTGCAGGTACATTGTCAAAGATGTTCTTGGCCATGGGACATTTGGGCAGGTTGCTAAATGCTGGGTTGCAGAGACTAAGAGCTTTGTTGCTGTGAAAATTATCAAAAATCACCCTGCTTACTACCAACAGGCACTGGTTGAAGTATCTATTCTGACAATGGTAATCAAGTTCTCCTTTAGTTATATGTTTCCCATGTGTAGTAATATCAGTAGTGAAACTTCTGTATTAATTACTGAAAGAAAATTAGTTGTGAAATTTCTGCTTCAATGTTTTCATTTTGCAGTTAAATAAGAAGTATGATCCTGAGGATAAGCATCATATTGTTCGTATTTATGATTACTTTGTATATCAACGTCATTTGTGCATCTGCTTTGAACTTCTTGACACAAATCTGTAAGTTATGACGACTACCTTATTGTATCATCTGTTGAACATAGCAGATACAATTGTTGTTTTAATTTGCATGGATCATAGTTTTGACGTTCTAAATCTTTTCAGGTATGAGCTTATAAAAATAAACCACTTTAGGGGATTATCCTTGAGCATTGTCCAAATGTTCTCTAAACAGGTATAGCAATCTTGCTTGGGAGATCTAGTCCTGTAATGTATCTTCTTTGGGTTTATTTTGAATGTTTCTTCACTGATGTTACATCTTGCTCCGTTCTTTCTTTCTTTCTTTCTTTTTCTTCTTCTTCTTCTTCTTTTCTTTCTTTCTTTCTTTCTTTTTTTTTTCTTTCTTTTTTTTTTCTTTTTTTTCAAAATAGATTTTATGTGGACTGGCTCTGTTAAAAGATGCTGGGATTATTCACTGTGATCTGAAGCCAGAAAACATTCTTTTGTGCACAAGGTGAGTGACATTTGATTATGGCTTAGAACTTCAAACCATGTATTCTATTTCTTTTATGTTAAAATTGATTTTTATGTCCTGAAAACAACAGTGTGAAGCCAGCAGAAGTTAAAATTATCGACTTTGGATCAGCATGCATGGAAGATCGTACTGTTTATTCCTACATTCAGGTCGGAAGTTATGCTCACTCGCAGGCTTTTTTCTCATTCTTATCATGCTGAGGATGATCTCATAATTGCATTTTTTTGCAACTACTCTGCAGAGTCGTTACTACAGATCTCCTGAAGTTCTTCTTGGGTATCAGTATCCTTTCAGTGAAGTTTTTGCTCTACTTGTTACACTAGTTTTGTCTCTTTGGGTTTGATTTCAGTTTCTTTCAGCTTTACTTCCCTGTTTACTCTCTTCCTTGGCTGCAACTCTGTTGGAATCAAACTGATCAGCTAGGTCTAAGCTAAACTCTCAGAGTCTATGATTAAGGGAGGGTTCAGTCGGGGCATCAGGGAAGGCCTCCAATGACCAGTTATTCTTTAGAACTTCCTACTTATACTATATATGCAGGCTCAATGATTGGCAAAAGTTGATCTTTTGGAGCCACTTATATAATTGGTCGTTAGGTTCACTGTCAACTGAAATGTGTATTATACGTATATGGGATCTTTCAACTTAGAATATCTGTCAAGAATCCACTAGAAGATTTGTTCTTTGAAAGTAATTGTTGAATGATTCTTTTGTTAATTTGTTTTTGTCCTTTTATTTATTTTTTATGAATAATTCTTTTGTTTAAAATAATGACCCAAGAGAGGTACATTTTGTATTTGGTGCATTAGAACTCTTAATTGCGATTTCTGTCTTTATTTTTCAACTTTCATCCTATTATTATGAGTTTTCTGTTTGGTCCTTAACCCTTTTTCCAGTTATACTACGGCTATTGATATGTGGTCCTTTGGGTGCATAGTTGCTGAATTGTTTCTAGGCTTGCCATTATTCCCAGGAGCTTCGGAATTCGATCTCCTCAGTCGAATGATTCAAATACTTGGGTATGCCCTTCTCTTTTTGTTGGTGATCAATAAATAATTATATGCGTTTAATTTGTCACTAGCTTTCATGTTTTCTTGAATCTTTTTTTTTTTTTTCCTATTAGCTAGGGTTTTCTTTTGTATATTTCGCATGTACTTGGGTTGCGCCTTTTGTGTTTTATAATGAATTGTGTTTAATTATCAAAAAATTGATCTAGGCATCAATGTACTTTGCTTGATCTGGGATTTTTAATTCCAATGCCTTGGATTCTTTGCTTTCTGTTATGTTTTCTTAGTTGTTTGTGTGGTTAAAAAAAATTGATAGAATTAATTATAAATAGGAAAGCTGTTTGTTATCATGTACAATTAGGAAATGCTGCAGAAGTTACTTATCAAAAGAAAGAAAGAACGAAATGCTGCAGAAGCCATTTTTTATAACACTAAATTTTTTTAAGTAGAATACCTTATCTTGTGGACAGTAGTAGGCTTTTCCCTACACCAAATTCTACTCTAAATGCGTGGCATGTGTATTGCCAGCCACTAAAGCTAGAGAATCAAGCACTGGAAAGTTTCCAAATTCCCACTTTCCTCTCTTTCCTTTCACATTTTCTTTCATAAGCATTTAAAAATTTTCTTCTAGAAGCATAGGGCAAATATGACTGCAAATTTAGTCAAACAGCAGACAAGACTAAACCCATGAACACCATAAAGTCTTGTATGGGTTTAGTCCTAGAAGCATTTGAAAGAGAGAGAGGGAGAAATGTAAAAGAGGATGCTTTAGGATGCTTTTGTTCTGCAATTATAACGTTGGGATGGAGTGGAGTTGCTTGATTCTCATGCGGAGTCAATTTGGAGTTTTTATGTCAAACATTGTTAGAGATTGTTCAGCTCAGGTCCTTTAAAACCCATGCATATGTCATCAGATAGTTTAGATCCTCCCTCCTCTCATACGCGTCAAGCTGATTATGATCCTTTCCTCCCTTAATAATCAAGCTTATACTGGTAGCAGTGTATTTGTAAGGACCAAGAAGGCGTTCTACTATAGCTTACTTTGTGGCTTATTACTTGGCTCAAAGAGTGCAAATCCAGAGTTTCAAGTCCTATTCTTCAAGGTTAGGATTCTAGTCTGATTTTATGTTTGAACGGGCTCTGGTGGACCTTGTGGATCTATTCATTTGTGCCATGAGATCTATACTATTGCCAGCCTCGTGTTCCTCAGGCAGGTTCAGATATCAGTTAACAATGAATGGCCTTTTTTATCTAAAATTTTTGCGTATACATAGTAGACCATTCTCATCTATCATTTCCCCTTAGTGTTGGTTATGTCTATTACATTGTAATGTCATCTTCTTCCTTAATCAAAACATCTTCCTTTTTTATTTTTATAAAATGTCATTCTCCATAAAAGGAGATTGTCTGAAATCTCTTCTTAAGATTCAATTTGGCCATTTATGGGTGTTAGTCAGCCAGCCAAGCTTTGTTGATGTCATTTTGCCAGCGCTGGCATTAAGTTGGTTTGCCAAGCCTCTTTCTAGGGCTGTTCAACCCATCTTGATTCTAGTTTGGCCTCAATGGCACTACAGTTAATCGGAATAGCTGGGGACAAAAACCTATCTTGATTAAAAAACGCAAGTTTGAGTTTTTTGGTTATTGGTGTCCTTAAATTGGTTGGAAATTTTTGTATAGATTGTTTCATCAGTCGTTACCCATTATTTGTTGTATTTCGGTGAAATTGATTCAAACAGCAAACAACCTTTCATTGTGAGGTTGTCACAAAGTTGTGGAGTGCGATTTTTCAGTTGTTTGGCATTGATTGGGTTATGCCTTGCAAGGTGAGCGATTTGTTGGGGAGTTGGAGGGGACAATTGGGCAACCGTAATGTTTTGAACATATGGAGGTTGGCTCCTTTGTATTTGATGTGGTGTCTTTGGAGAGAGCGGAATGCAAGGAGCTTTGTCGATTGTGAAAATGGATTGTTAGAATTGAAGACGATGATGCTACCCACCCTGTATATATGGAGAGTGTCATGACATAGTGCATTTGCTTCTAATTTTTCTGAGTTAGAATTATGTTCTTCTTTCTCTATGATTTAGGGGGTTCTTTTGTATACTCCCTGTGTACTAGGGTTGTGCACCTCTGTGCTTTGATCGAATATACATTACTTATAAAAAAAAAAAAAAAAAATTGTTGACATTTTGTAGAGGACAACCCCCGGATTATGTACTAAAGGAGGCAAAAAACACAAGTAAGTTTTTTAAGTGCATTGGGAGTGTCCACAATATAGAGCATGGTGAAGTTTCAACAAATGGCAGAAGTCCTTACCAAGCATTAACAGAAGAAGAATATGAAGCTGTAAGTGTTCATATTAATGTTTTTTAGGTGGCTGATTTTGTATTCTTCGTATTATTCTCATATTTTTAGTTTTCATGACTTTTTTGCTATTTCGTTTTCTGATTAGGTGTTTCTCTAGTATAATTCTTGTATAATTGGGTGCGCCCTCTGGTTTTAATGAATTTCAAATACTTATATAAAAAAAACAAAAAATAGGTAAGAAGAAAATTAAAATAGAAGTGAAAATAATGATTATCAAACTTACCCAAAAATAATAATGAATATCAGAGATGAACAAATCTTGTAAATCTGTCTAACTTAGTCTGATAAAGAATTACGATGGTGTAATCTTCCTTTTTCTGTCCACCCCCCCCCCCCCCCCCCCCCCCCCAAGAAAGATATTCTGCTTTTGTTGTGATTCTATTTTGTTGGTTGTGGTTGCTGGTTTCTGTTCAGAGAGAGATGAAAAAGCCAGTGATTGGAAAAGAGTATTTCAAACATATGGATCTTGAAGCAATTGTCAGAAGCTATCCTTGTAGAAAGAACTTGCATCAGGAAGATATTATAAAAGGTTAGAAATCTATTTTTCTATGTCTGAAGTAGCAGACACCAGCATTTTTGCCAAATGTTGCTACTAGCTCTTGAAGATGTCACTAATGGCTTTCTTGTCTTGAACTTGTAACAGAGAGTCAATTACGATTAGCTTTGATCGATTTCTTGAGGGGACTTGTTGAGTTTGATCCTGCTAAACGGTGGTCGCCTTTTCAGGTTATTGAATTTCGCTTGAACTGTCACACTTTTTCCATCTATTATACTTGATTTCTGCTGGCATGAATCTGAAGTTCAATCTGTGAAATTGGAATTTGAAATGTACACTCGTGCAGGCTTCAAAGCACCCTTTTGTCACAGGGGAACCTTTTACATGCCCATACAAACCTCCCCCAGAGACCCCTCGTGTGGTAAGTTAACTTGTATGAGCTATCGGCATTGATACATGAAACTTAAACCCGAGTTGTTACCATTGTAAATCAATCTAATTGTTATTCAATTCTCTATTTTCAATGCTCTACAACTCATGCAAAGGACTTTTCAATAGACTCTAGTCTTATATTTCCTATGTGATTGCTCTTGATGTCCTTCTACGCTTTACATTTCTTTTTTCTTTTATCTTTTTTTGAGTAATCCTTCTACATTGTAAACAATATCACATTAGTTTTTACTTGTTCCACTTTTTTTAGCATCCTTGGGTATTTGCTGGATTACAAGTGTGATTATACACATCTAACTAGTACTTCTCCTTGTCCATGTGTGTGTGTGTATCTGTCTGTGTGTTTAGCCTGTTGCTCAAAATCTCAAGGTCGACCATAACCCAGGTGGAGGGCATTGGTTTGCTGCTGGTCTCTCTCCTAATGTGAGCTTGATGTCCCTTTACTTGTGCCATTATTTTAATTATTGGAGGTTGTTTAGTCGTCATGTCTTATACAGCCTTTACCACATTATTCTCTCACTGAAGGGCATGTACTTTCATGTAGATTCCAGGCAGGAACAGAGTTGCTCCTCATAACAGCCCACACTTTCAGATGGTGCCGTATCCACATGGCAACAGTTATGGCAGTGTTGGAAGTTACGGTAGCTATAATGATAGTACAGGGCTTGGAAGCAGTTATGGAAGTTATGGAGATGGTAGTAATATGTTTGCATATTATTCCCCTGTTGGTCCATCTGGGATGAGCATGCATCCACAGGGCAATGTCTCAATGCTGGGAAGTAGTCCTGATGCAAGAAGAAGGGTTATGCAATATCCACACGGAAATGGACTTGGTATAAGTCCCTCAGCAGGAAATTTTGCGCCACTGCCTCTTGGCACTAGCCCCTCACAACATACTCCACCAAGCTCCTATAGTCAAGTTTCTGCTGGCTCTCCTGGACATTATGGTCCAACCTCTCCAGCCAGAGGCAGTCATGGATCACCTTTAGGAAAGATGGCTGCTGTTAGCCAGATGAATAGAAGAAAAGGTTGGTATCCTGGAAATTCTCAATCTCAAGAGAGCCCGTCATCTTCTCATTGGCAAGGGCAATTTAGTGATGCCTCCAGCTCTACGCAAGCCGAAGGAAATTCTCAAATGCTTGGTGCTTCACCAAAACATCTGCAGTCAAATTCCAATACTGCAAGCTGGAAGCAGCATCGAGGAGGCAGTGGAATCTCTGCTGGTTACTCTGCCATTCAGAGCATGCCGGGTTCATATACACTTCGACCTAATGTGCAATATGCGCCAACTGCAGGAGCAGCTAATGACAAGCCTGAGGCTGGCCTCTCACTTCCTGATCCTGGAGATTGGGATCCAAACTATAGGTAAGCAGACAAGATATTTGAGATGGCAATCTAAACTTGCATATGTAAATCTATGGGATACATCTGTTACTTGCACATGTATATATTCATGGTTTATGATATATTTTCAATCAAAATTGGTTCATGGGGCACATCCATAATGACGGATGTGTGTATAACTTAGTAATTTTGGATGGAATAGATGGTGTTTTTATTGCAAAGTTATTTTAAAGTATTGATTCTAATTTTAGTTAATATAGAGAACTTCAAGCATCTTGGTAGTCAGACCTGAACAGCTCACTGCTCAACCAGTAAACAATATTGCCTAATGCTACTGGTGCTTGTTACTGAGTGTAGCAGCTATCTTTCCTTTTCAATCCATTGTTACTACTGCTGCCATGGTGGGCCCCTTTCTAAGGGGAGCTGGAGCAAAGATATCTACAACATTTTTGGCTGTAGTAAGGTTGGGCTTCTTGGTTGAATTGGACCCAGATTGTTGATCATCAGACTGTGATAACTGTAGATGGATAGGCAAAACTGGAGTTGTGGCCTGGAATTTTACTACAACATGCATTTTGAAACTCTGAATGTATATTAATAAAAAATAAAAAATAAAAAGAAATGAATAAAAGCTAACAGTAATACATGCAAATTGTTCTGTCGTTATTATCATCATCCAGACCATTTATAGGTTAATCTATACAAATTAATAAATGTTATGCATCCAAAGAGCATCTTATGTTTGAATGTCATATCTTCACTAACTACTGAATTATTGGGTTCTCCCCTGGTTCTCACCTTGATTTGAATAGTTGGTTTACTTAGATTTTCTGAAGTCCTTTGATAACCTTTAGCTTGTTTTAACTATTGGTGGGACATTGGTATATTTCTACTTCAGTGATGAACTTCTTCTGCAAGAGGATGGATTGGATGTGAGCATCATGACAACCGAGTTCAGCAAAAATATGCATCTTGGATCTGCACAACCATTGGTCGGGGTTGGAAGGCTCAACCATGCTGCAAGCACAAGCTCATATCCATCCATACAAAGGTAGGTTGTGTTTTAGTTGAGTAATCACTAATTTCCCGAATGTGGCTTTCATGTTTACACGTTTATTCCATTTGGTTGGTGCAAACCTGAGTTTTCTTAATATTCTGTAATGTGTGAACTATTGTTTGAAAATCTACTAGATGAATTGAACTGTGACAAACTATAGACACTTTTGATAGTTTGAGGGTTTTGTATAGACATGAAATTTTCTATATTAGATTTAATTTTCTCAATTTTGAGAATTTTAAATTTAGTGTATCTCCCACACTTTTTTTTTTTTTTGGAGGGGGTAGGGGAGTTCAACTGCCAAATGAGTGGTTTTCTTTCTAATGCTTTATTTTCTATTCTTCATTTTTTTTTTTAACGGTTTTTACATGACGTGCTTCAGACAAAATGGACGAGTTCAAGCCTTTTCACATGTGGAGGTGGGTAGCCCTCCTTCAGCTCATGATCCACATCCTGGATATGTGCGCCCCATATCGAAGCCTGCTCATTTCATGCCTCATATCTCACAAAATTCTCCTAGCCGTTTGGGACACCAAGCTGTTCAGAGGTTCAATTACGGGAGACCCACCAACGTACGGGTTGGTGAATGGAATCATACAAAGGTTCAGGCCCCTGCTTCGAGCTTCAGCTCTGGGGGCCCGCTTTCTCCCGGAAGTAGCTCACTCGGCAATGGCATGCCATGGGGTACTTCCTGACTTGACACTGTCAAGCCCCATAAACATTCTATGTTTTCCTTTTTGCTCAATACTCTCTAATTGGAAATAAGTTTGAGTCAAATATATACAAAAATATTCAAGTCAAAATGTATTCATTTCTCTGTGGGGGGTGAATAGAAGGGATGGGATGAGCTGGTATCGTTTTAACTGATCCTGGCATTCTGTTGTAGGGCGTAGGGCCAATCATCCTGTTGCAAGCATTCCGCCGACATCCCGTGAAAGAAAAGACTATGGAAGGATTGGCTAATACTGAATCAGCTTATTCTTTTTACCATGAGGGAACTTATCTGAGAGTTGGCAAGAAAGTTGTACTCGATGTTCAGTTGCCTAATGGGCTCATGCTGGAAAAAATCCTCATCCAGAACATGCTCATTCATTGTGTTTTCATAGATATAATTTATGGTTATGGTTTCTCATGTCTTCTTAGTACTTACGCATGCAATCAATATTCTTTTAGTAATGGCCATTCAAGGGCCTTGATTTCTGCATCTGATTCCCAAGTTCTTGGCTTTTTATTTAAAATATTATACTAATTCTGCGATTGCTTTTTATTGATTGAAGGAATCTAACTTGATTATTGGAGTATTTACATTGCAGCTGCTGAAAAGAATTGCAACAAGGTTTAAGTTTATCTAGGAGTGTAGCCAATAGGTGTAGTTTATCCTTGTTTTAAAGATGTTGGTGCTGTAAACACCTCTCTTTTTTTTCTTTTTTTCTTTTTTCTTTAATTATTTGTTAAATTTATTATATTTGGTTGACAAGCCGAACAGGTTACTTAAACCAGATTTCCTGAGCCAGTGGCTAAATCCGCTTTTTGCCAAGCTTGTAAATTAAACAAGATTTTAAATCCTTTGAATATAAGATGATCCTGAATCCTGATCATTTTTATTCAGTTTGTCCAAATACGTCTACGACTGCAGTATCATCTGTGATGGAGCAATGACTGATTACTGAATTTAAAAAGTACATATTTTCATTTTTGTTTTGAAATGGTGTTTTGATGTAACATTTTATGTTTTTAAGAGTTGTATTTTGGGTTGTTGGTTAATGATCATTCTTTTGGTCTTAATTTGGTGTAATATCTGTTGGCTTGGCCAATTAGAGACTAGTCCTCTCAGCATGCTTAACAATTTATAACTTGATTTAACACTCTGTATTAAAAGGGCGCAGCGTCCTTTTCTTTTATTTTATTCTTCCGACTATGGCCAAATCAATTATATAACTCAACATAAAAACACGAATTATCACCGTCAGCTCCACTCTCTTTTCCACCGAATTCCGGCGGAGAAATTTGAGGGAATCTCGGTCTAATGATGCGCACAGGAAGCGAAGCGAGCACCGAATTGAATGCGTTGGAGTGCGTGAGTGCGTGCGTGCGCGAGAAGAAAGGGTTAGTTTTAGCGGTGACGCCGTGATGATGGAGGGGGTTGGGTTTGGGGTCCACAGTGGATAGATAATTGCAGAGATTGATGTTGTTTTTGGTTTGGTGATGTGTGGCTCACCAGATACCGAACAAAAATACTGCATACGAATGAAATGAATGCTTGCTGGAGAGATATGAAGAAAAGTCGAAAGCGACCCATCCGCCCCATCTGTCTTAAAAAAATCACGTAAAAGGGAAAGGATCAGGAGAGAAAGAGAGAAAGGGGCAAACAATGTGTAAAATGGCACATTCTGCACCACTCGAAGCTGGACCCAATATCTCTTCCACCCAATAGCATCTCTCCCTCCCATATCTCTAACTTCCCTTCTACAACCCCACCCTTTTTTTCATTATTTTTTATTTTTCATATAAAATAATTTTTTTTAAAAAAAATGTTGTAAAAAGATAATATATGATCGGAAAACAAAATAACAGAAAAGAAAACAGAAGTTTCATTCATGCAAATAAAATAAAGACTGAGTCGGTTGTAGCTCAACTGGCTGTCCTCCTATTACTATTCACTTTGGGTTCACCGTCTCTTCATTCTTCTTCTTCTTCTCAAGTAACTGGACTGTGGATTCAGGTATGTCATTCTTGAAGCCCCCCATAAGCTTTCTTTTGTATATTTTTTGTTCTTACTCATTTTTATATGAATGTAAACTCCATCAAGTTTGAACCACTTTGCTGCATGTTCTGCTTTTAAAGTTACAATCCTAAAATGCTAATGACTCATGGGATCTTCTTCCCTTTATTCATGAACAAGTTCAGAGGTAAAAGAGAAAGAATCATAGCTCGAAATTTCCATGTATTTATTGCAGGTAGAACAGCCCTTCATTCTTAAAAACCAATCTGAATCATTCATTGAAAATATTGGTTTCTGTTAAGAATTGGGAAATTCTCCAAATCGTGAGATATTTTTCATTTATGACTTGCATTACAGTTTCCCAATTTAATGATTTTAACAAAAAGGTTGCCAATTTGACAAAAATGTTCTTTGACAATCGTTCCTAATAATTTTTTTTTTTGGGGGGTGGGGGGGGTTTACCAGAAGAGTAGCAAAGTTAGAAGGGAAACATCTTGGAGATCAATAGAAGCAATTTACTGGGGCTGTTGAAGTGAGTACAATAGAAGAAATACATAGCATTCAATTGTTTTTGGAGAATTAGAGACGTGTGATGGTAATTGTACATACATCAAAAGAAGCCATATGATGGCAACAGCTACAGTTGTTGGGCTTAGCGCAGGGAAGAGGCTCTTGAGTTCCTCCTGCTATTACTCTGATCTCACAGAAAAGCTCTCATATGCCAATGATTACACACTATTACACTATCAAATCACTTCAACTAAGAAAGTGATAACTGCAAAAAAGTCATCTAATTTTAGCCCCAGTTGTCCATCATCTAATCGGCAGACACAGTCTATCAAGGCTGTCAAAGAACATGTGGATATTACCTCTTCTCCTTCGACTGCCGAGCCATGGTTACAGAGACCCAAGAGCCTTGAAGAGGAAAGTTTTGATCTTGATTATTCGGTGGAGGCAATTCTTTTGCTGCAAAAGTCTATGCTGGAAAAGCAATGGAGTCTTTCTTTTGAACGGACAGTGCTAACTGACTCACCAAGAGGAAAAATTCACAGGAAGATACCTGTGACTTGTTCTGGGGTATCTGCTCGGCAAAGAAGAATGAGTACTAGGAAGAAAATTCTGAACAAAAATGGTTATATGATGCAACCTTGTACCGGTAAGCAGCTGCGATCAATGATCAGTCCAGAGCTGCTTCAGAATCGTTCAAAGGGTTATGTCAAGGGTGTAGTAAGCGAAGAGTTGCTCACTCATGCAGATGTTGTATGCCTGTCAAATAAAATTAAAACAGGTCTTTCCTTTGAGGAGCACAAATTGAGGTGACTACATCTTCTCCAATCTGATGAATCATTCTTATTTGGTGAACTGTTTTTATGTATCCCCAGTTAAACTTATACCCCTAGTTCTTCCATAATGAATAATAGAGCAACCAGTGCAGGCATAATGAAATGGTTGATTTTCTTGTCTATATTTAAATGAATGACAAGAGGATATGTATTCTCCTTATTAACTCATGAATTGAAAAGATGAGAGGTCAATTGACAGAGACAAGGTTCGAACTTAAGACCTTTGCTCTAATACTACGTTAAATTCCCACTTATCTAATCATAAAAACTTAAGCTGATAGGAAATGAAAATTTTAATTATTTAATTTATATTCTAAAGGGATATGTTTTGCTTTTGCACTAGTAGAATATAAACTACTGATGACAGTATTGTATTTGATGAATTCCATTGTTCATATCATTTACATGGCAATATTGTGTACTTGAGTTTTTCCCTTTGTATTTCTATCTTTTGCATGGCAATACATTGTTCCTATTCTATACATTGAACATTATGCCAATAGATTTCATGACAGTTGTGAGCTTGTTTCATGGAGGCCCCTAAATATTGTCAAGTTATGGAATTTGTAATTATAACTAGAAGGTTATAAGAGAGAGAGAGAGAGAGAGAGAGAGAGAGAGAGTATCCCTTCCTGCAAATGATCTGGTTTCATGATTTCTTACTGTCCTTTCTATTTTTTTTTTCTTTCATGGGACATCTAGACTGAAGGAGCGGTTAGGATGTGAGCCATCTGACGATCAACTTGCAACTTCATTGGGGATTCCTCGTGCCGAATTACATTCAAAAGTGATTGAGTCTTCTTTAGCAAGAGAGAAGCTGGCAATGAGTAACGTTCGTCTGGTCTTGTCTATTGCTCAAAGATATGAAGCCATGAGTGCTGATATGGCCGACCTTGTTCAGGTATTTTTTTTTTTTCTTGCATTACTTCTAATATGAGATATTATTGTATCGACAAACTAAACTACTGCATATGCAATGCGGATTCCTGTTATATGAAAAAGATTTTTCTTTTTCTTTTGTAGGGTGGTTTAATTGGACTACTGCGTGGAATTGAGAAATTTGATTCTTCAAAAGGGTGCAAAATTTCAACTTATGTTTATTGGTGGATACGTCAGGTAAGGCTTAATTTCCTGTTAAAATTGTAAATTATAAGTATGGAAAAAAAAAAAATCAAACATTGTCATCAGCAATAGACTAAAACCCATTTTAATCATTCATGTGTTTAACAGGCTTACCATTAAAATTTGACCATGTTTACTTTGGTTAAATTTCATCATGTGTAAAACAATAGGCTGGTCAAGATGGTGATTCCTTAATTATCTGCAGTAAAAGAAAAAAAAAAAAAAGCATCGATATTCCTATGTAGACCATGAAAGAGTATTTCAGCTCATGACTTCAAAATCAGTACCTTAATTAGTTATTGAAAAGCTAATACTGGTTTCTTACCAGGGTGTTTCTCGAGCATTGGTTGACAATTCCAAAACCTTGAGATTGCCTAATCATTTGCATGAGAGGTTAGGTTTAATCCGGAATGCCAAAGCTAGACTGGAAGAGAAAGGAATAACTCCATCAATTGATGTAAGTTGATTATTGTTGTCAGATAAGCAATTACATTAGCTACATTTTATCTTTTGCATACTAAAATGTCGGTGAGCATTCCTAATCCCACCTATCATAAATGTGAATCTCAAACTAAGATGCTTTACAGTTTTGTTGCTTTCATCATGCCTGTCAATTATCTGTTTGTTTCCACCTTTTTTTCAGAGGATTGCAGAATGCCTGAACATGTCACAAAAGAAAGTTAGGAATGCTACGGAGGTACTACATTTTTGAAATTGTATCTTGTCTAGTACATTATTTTTGGTTAAATTGTACAACCATGCTTATTTTACAGTGTCATTCTATGTAGGCAATCAGTAAGGTGATCTCTCTTGATAGGGAAGCATTTCCCTCTTTGAACGGTCTTCCAGGAGAAACTCATCATAGTGTAAGTGTGCTTGTTGCAACTTATTTCTGCAAACCCATTTGTGAACACTTTCTTCCTCATTGTTTTACTTTGCTTTCCTATGTTATTGATTGACCTTTTTTTTTTCTTCATTACTCTTTCAGTACATTGCAGATAATCGCCTCGAGAATAACCCATGGCATGGAGTAGACGCGTGGGCATTGAAGGTAATAGAACAGTGAAATGTTTTTTAGCAGGCAGTAATTCAACTTTTCATGATTCCCCTGAAGGTTTTGCAAATCAAGTGAATTAGTAGATATTAATGACTCTAAGCTCCAAAATAGTTTCAATTTCATTACAATCTCATTCTTTGGGACTCACCTTAAACCTCTTGATCTTGGAGCTTGAGTCACCGAAGGGATCAAGGTATTGACACCATGAGTCACATTCCTCATGCCTTTCCGAAGGCTCTTATCCTAAAGTAGACTCAAATGCTTCTTATAGCATTTCAAGAAACACTTCATGCATCATTGTTATTGTTCTCAAGACTACTCCAGTTATTAGTTTTAACATGAACAATTCCCTGAATGATTGCTCAAGGGCTTTTAGTTGCATTGGTCAAACTTCATTAACAATTCAATAATGTTATCACTTAAAGATTAAAAATTCTGTGATCCTTTACAATGCATGAAGTGTTCAACAACACAAATTAGTTTAATGTTAGAAAGGTCCAGAGAAAATGTATTAATCCAAAATTAAAACTTTTCCCTAAGTTTCTGTCTAAAATTTGTAATGTGCATTTAAATTCTTCTTATATCATCTGACTTTTTCAATTTTACTTTTGGAGTGCTGTCTGTTTTTCGATGAATTTTACAAAACTTGTGATACTTATGTCACAATATCCAATATTTATTGTAAGATCGACCTTTAGCAATGAAGACCTCTCTTTAAATAGAGTAGGCAAATGGTAACTATGGAACTGATTCTCAACTAATTATGTGCTACATCTACTATCATGGAATTTACAGACGAAAGAATTTGCAAGCGCATGACATCCTGTCTTTGTATGTGTCCTTGTGCTGCTAGCTTGCATGTTTCCTGAATAACGGATTGTCTGGACAACTCTCGCTGCCATATTCATGATCTAGGCTATTGAAGAAAAAATTAATATTGCCTGTAATACATTTGCAGGATGAAGTAAACAAGCTCATCAATATGACGCTTGGTGAACGGGAGAGAGAGATTATACGTCTTTACCATGGTCTGGATGATGAATGTCTTACATGGGAGGATATTAGTAAACGGTAAGTGAAAACTAGATAATCAAACACGAGCATAACACAAACTGCATGATATTCTTTGGTCACCAAGTCTAATGCTTTCTTATTAACAACTTGTCAGATGCATCTGGATGTTTTTCATAATAAAGTGCACATGTTTAAGTCTACTTATTCTAAGCACCTATTGGATATTCAAAATCAAATCAAATAGATGGCTTCTGGCTCTCTAATTGAAAAATTGCTGTTTCGGCTTATGGTCATGATTGTATTTCAATTGAAAATGTGTTTTAGGGTGTCTAATTGGTGCAGTTGACTGTAAACATTCAAGTTTTGATAATGTACTTGGTGTTTTGAATGATTTTATGCTTCTGAGATCCTTCTTGCATGCAGAATTGCATTAATTAATTTTATATCCAGTTGTTTTGACTATTATTTGTGTTTACTCTTTCTTTCAGCATAGGTTTGTCCAGAGAAAGAGTTAGGCAAGTCGGACTTGTTGCACTAGAAAAACTAAAACACGCCGCGAGGAAGAGGAAGATGGAGGCTATGCTAGTGATACATTAATTTGCTGCATTTCATCGAAGATGCATGCATAATGATGACTGTATATATACAGAAAAGTAGACTGTATCTTCAATTTCTTTCTCTAATCAGAAATAGTTATAGAAAATTATGTCAGGGTTTATGACCCTAACTTTCAGTAACAAGAGTTAGAAAACACCATTTAAGAGCTTGTAATTCGGAGCGGAAAATTTTCATGTGTCACATTTGGGTTGACAAAATCTTTTATGAGAAACAGATCTCATTTTCTTTAGCTATCATAAAGAACCAAGAAATTTCCCTCAAGACCATGATCTACAAGTCTGTTTATTTTCTGTTTGTTCTTTGTACAATTACTCTATTTATTAAAGAACTTTTGCTTTGTTAACCTTTGAAATTAATGCTCTACAAGATGCTAAAAATGTAGAGGCACACTGGAGTTGCAGAAAGGCAAATCATCTGCTCCATATTCATTCTCAGTTGAACAAATGGTTTACTTTCCAATTTTCAAGTGTTCGAGAAAAATTCACTATCTTCATCTACAATTGGCATGATTTTGTCCTAACTTCAACTTGTCCGTATAAAACCATGGATGAGGATCATATTATTAGACTGTCTGAATTTCTGTGCAGTAGAGGGGGTTACGGCCGGGCGTACGTGTCCCGAGCAAGTAAGTCTCGTATCCTAAATGAGAAATGATCCCTACACTCATTTCTCACAACAGCCCCACAACAAGCTGACGTGGCTGGTAATATTTTATTATTTTTTTGTTTTGTTTTCATTTCTTTTTGTAAAAAAATAATAAAGTATTACCAGCCACGTCAGCTTGTTGTGGGGCTGTTGTGAAAAATTAGTGTATAGATCATTTCTCATCCTAAATTGCCCGAGGCAAGTCGTAGCCTTCTCTCGTAGGCGGCCGAATTTCTGTAAAATTTGGACAGTCCTAAGAGCACACCACTAGAACATGGCAACTACATCTCAATGCTAAGCATACTGATCTTTTTAAGTGAGCTCACATTCTTCTCCTCTAGCCTCTAGGCAAGCATTGAGGGGACTGTCCTGAGCGTTTACTATGGGACCTTGAATTGAGACAAACGGATTTAACAGAAATTTACACACACCAATAACAGCCAGCCACGCCAGAACACCAAAACGAGTACGACCATCCACATTCCACACCCGATCGTCTCTTTTTCTCTTAAGAGAAACCCGGACCCATCTCCAAAGCCCGAGAACCAAAACAAACACGGCGATGCCACATTGCCACCGCCCCCGTTCCTCCGCCGAACGCAACGCCACCGTTCAACTTTCTCTCCTGAGAAACACCCACTAAGCCATTTAACTTGAAGCGAGCACAACACATATTCAGTTTCCTCTTCGAAGCTCGCCGAGAAAGACTCTCGTTCGATGGGGCATACAAGCAAAGACCTTTTGCAGTTGGAGCACAAGAATTCCTCCACCTCCCCATTAGGTCTCTCCCTTTTCTGTTCGGTGTTTTCTACGCGGTTGCTGATTCCTCGTCTAACTCTATCTGTGTTTTTTTTTTTTTTTTTTTCAGAGTCTACACTTCTTGTTTGCAAAAAAGACTCGGTCTCTCAACCCCAGAAACCCCTCCCTCATGGAAAGCCCATCACTGCCCCTCTTCCCAAAAGCGAAGGTACCTGTCTGAGTTTTTTCTCATTCTATGACTTTATCAGCTATTCAAGTCAAGAGTAATCTTATTGATTTTCCCCTAATGTCAGAGATTCAATCTCTTTAGCCCATATTGGAAGTTACTGTTTTCAAGACAGTATAAATTATGGTTGAAGTTTCAACTTGTTTAGAATCCACAACTCGAGTTGCAGTCACAAGTGTTTGTGCGCAGAATATTTACAACTTTACTTACTACCTAGAAGATGATTCTAGTTTAAAATGTAGGTGACCCGCTTTTGTTGGTTGGTGACTTTGCAGCTCAAATCTGCCATCAAATTGTTTCTCCTTTTGTTGAATGATAGGCACTTTTCTGTTTAAATTGTTTGTATGTCAGGTAGTTGGAACACTAGCCAACTAATCTGAACACTTCTATAGTTTATTACTTTGATTTCTACTGCAATGGTGGGTTTTGGGAGGTCAACTCGGGTCAAAGCGTAAGCTAGTGATGCTTTCGGCTACTGGACTATCTCCATTTAGGGTGCAGCACTTCACCGCTTTGCCTAGCAGCATGATGCTTGCATTGCTCTCGCACAATCCCTGTTTTCACAGTTTAGGTTGCTCCCATTTCGCTTGCCGCTATTACGGGAATCGATTTTACTTTCTTTTCCTCTGACTAACTGTGTTGTGTTTTTTTTTTCTTGGCAAGATCATGTATTCTTGTTGAAGCATGGTCCTCATCTCTTCAATATATAGATGGTAATTTACATGGAAAGCTTTCATGGAATATATGTCGTGATGTCAAAAATTATAGTTCATGAAGACTTTTAGAAGGTGGATTTGTCTTGGCCATTGAGAGAGCTAAGGTTTCTAGCTGCGATGTTTTCTTTTTCCCAAAGGCCATTTGCTTGGAATTTGGAGGGTAACATATGGTCTTTCTTGTTATAAGTGAAATATACATACGCAATGGAGGAGGAGAGGTGTTTTGGAGAGTTCAAACAGGCATTATTCAAATAACCAAAAAGATTAATGAGCTGTGTGGTGCAAAAGCTTTCACAACACCCCGCAGTGTTTATTTATTTTTTACTAAAAGAAAAGTGAAAGGAAATAAAACACTGACGCTTCTCTAACAATCAATGCTTAACTACTTTGCCTTTGCTGCAGTGTTTGGAAAAGTTAAAGACTTCTTGGGAATCATATCAGCAGCTAATGAAAGGCTTCAGCTTGGTGCAAAGGTTGTGCGTTGATCTTTTACCCAAGCTCTATTGGTTTATTGAATTCCGATACATCTTTTTAAATCCCTAATCCTTGCTTTCTTTTCTTTTTTTGGCTCTACTTCTAACCTGTTTTTTACGTTTTACCAAAATGCAGGACAATTCTGAGAACTATGATATTGAAGTGCTCACTGGAAATGAATCTGAAATCATTGAAATGGTAATTGGGTGCCCACCACCACACACACACACACACAAAAAAAAGCCACTCTTGCAATCATTGAATTCATAACTGATTTTTAAGTGCATCTTAATATCAGGATTTGATGCTTGGTGTTGCTGATCTTCATACCCCTGAGGCTGTTGCTGTTGCTGAATCTACAATTGCTAGTTATCAGCCCATAATTCCATTGGCTGCGAGCAGTAGTGGAACAGATTCGGAAGATAGCAGTGATGTTGACGAAGATGATGACAATGGTGATAATGATGCTAAGGAAAGATGCTCTCATTTGAAACTCCAAAGGTCAGAGTCTGGTCAAGATAATTCTTCGAGTGAAGATGTCCCTCAGTCAGAAAAGCGACGTAAGATTGTTGAGCTTTCATGAACTAATGTTGTGAGATTTCTTCCAGTTGGAGGACTATGAACAGGGAGGATAGTGTGATTGGAAGCCATAAGTTGTCGTTAAGGTCAAAGAAAGACAAATCTCTAATGACTCAGGGAAAGCGCGAGCCACATCTGTACTAGCACTTTAATATGACTAGTCAATTTATAGTTTCTTTAAAACAAATATGAAACTTAACACCTCTTGATAAACTATCTACTTTACGTGGGTTACTTGTATTTTCAACGTGAAGATTAGGTATTATAGATCCCATGTACTACGAGTAAGTTTTTCACATATGATCTAATTCATGTGCGCTCATCCATCTTGTTTAGAATCAATATATTAACTTGAATTTCACCAACTCTTCTATGCCCACAGCTCAAAAGATAAAAGGATATTTCCTAGTACATGCTATCCCGCCAAAGAAAGAGTTTCAATCGGAGGAAAAATGCTGATGTAGTCTTAACCTTCAGCAATTTGGTATGAAATGGTGCCATGTTATTTTAGGAGGGTTGGATTATTTTTATAATCAAATAGCATGATTTACCATGCTTGAAGCTTTGTGGGCAGTACATATCTATATTGATTATGAGCACAAGAATTGAACATGATGAAACTTGCTTGCAGAGGAATTCATGCTTGTTCTCGTGTGGCAGGCAGTTATAACATAACTATTTATGTTTAAAAAATATAAAGAAAAAAGGCCATACAAAGTAAATTAAAATTGTAGATAGGGGTGTCAAAAGAAATGTGATTACGATATGATTTCATTTGCACAGTATCAAACAGTGATGCTTATTTAAAAGTTACATTCTCAGTAATAATTACTCTTTTTCCTAATGAAATAGTCATTCCGGTAGTAATCGTGCCTAAGTCTTCACTTTCATCCCTTTTTAACATAATACGCAAAACAGAATCTATCAAGCTCTCTACGTGTCTCTAATCACAATTAACAGCATACATACAAGTTTGTCCGTCTTTGTGTATTTGCATGTTCGTGGGTGAAGATGGCCATTCTCTGCCTTGTGTAACTCAATTTCTTGGCTCCCCTGCATTACTCAGGTTTGACACTGGTTATTTTGGGAGGAACAGAAGGCCAAATCAGCACAGCATGCCAGATGCTTTCAAATTTATCATGACAGCAATCGTGGTTCCCCCCTCCAATGCTACCTTCCAAGTTGCCATGTTAAATAAACAAATCCTCTTTGGAATTCTTCTCACTGCACGTCAAGAAAACCCCTATTCCTTTAAGTGAAAGGAAAAGTCACAGATAACCCAAACTACAAAAGACCACTCTTTTCTTAAATTCACTAGGATGGAAACCACACATAGCCTTCTCCCCATCAGTACCATAGCAGCAATGCTTGGAAACTGCTTCTTTTGATACTCATCTGCTGCTTCAGGCTTCTTTTGTGGAGATGAAATCTGATTATGACACCACTTTCAAGACCTAATCCAATCTCTCTTATCTCTTGCTTTGCACACATTTCCTTCTCAAACTTGCACCTATTACTATTACAGTGAAAGCCCCATGTCTTTGACATTTCCCTGCGCTTGTTGAATGACGAAAGCGCATCACAATAGGCAAGAGTAATCTCTTCACCTGACACAACATCCCTTGAAGTATGAACCATCACAAAATCCCCTACATGCAAACGCCTTGCATTAGGACTATATGAATGGTGAATGAACGAAGCCAGTACCCATAATCCAACACTCAAAACACAAATTACACCCCCAAGCATTTCATAGAACACTTGGCAGGCTCAAAATACAAATGGATTTTTCTTTTAAAAAAAAAAAAAAAAAAAAACGAAAGGTGCGATTCAACTTGTTTAACATTAAAGAGGATCTCAATTCGGCAAGACTTCAGGGTAGAAAGGGAACACAACACAGGTTCAATTGATTTTACTTTTTCGTCGAAGTTTTATGTCACAAGTTGCACATCATAATGTCCTTATTAAGAGGCTCAATTAACATACTTTGAAAGAAGATTGAATTAACACCTCAAGGTACAGATTTCGATGTAGACACAGAATGTACATCCATGATTCCACGGTTCCAGGGGCCAAGAAATACAGTGTATACTGGCCAATTCAAAGGCAAATCAGTTGCTAAAATATACATATTCATCTCTGAAAACATCAAACTTGACATGGTCCATAATCCATATCAAACAAAGTCCTATCCTATATCTGTAGGAATGATCATTACAACTTTGTTAAAGCAACAGCGCTTTCAACTTTAAAGACTTCATATATGTATCTCTTTATATTTTAATTCACTCCAACTATCTGGCTTTTAAATGTTGAAACTGCTTGTCTAAAAGAAATTTACACGTTCTGATGGCAAAAGCAGACAACAAGAATTTCAATGACATCTTCGGTGGCTATTTTCACCTGTAAAACTTCTAAAGCTGAAAATATGCTACAAAGGCTCGAACCTTTCCTAGGGGCAAAGGAGGCCCTTTTCAGTTGTCTATATGGAGAGATGTAAATGGAAGCCCCAACGTCGGGCTTATCCAATTCATTTGATCTATACCCTAAGTACGTGTGAAATGTGGCCAACGAATCTGTAAACAATACCAGTATTATAGAACCATGTATAAGGAAGTCCAAGTATGCAAACTGCAAAGATGATGTTCGGGTCACAACTATGAATGCACTTCAATAAATGTAATTATAAAACAAGCTACCTTTCGTTGCCAACCAGGTAAAGTGAAAAGACCTATAATCATTCATATGATGGGAATACATATTTACAAAACCAGAAAGGAGGATAAAATCAAAATGAAAAACTATGCTAATGTCAAGGAAAATTGAATTTGCAACATCGATTCTTAGGACAAAAATCCTGGCGACCACAAGCTGGAAGAATTAGGACAAGCTGACCTCTGAGTTCTGAATCTATGCATAATGAATACAACCTACAACACTGCTCCAGCTCAGCACAGAGAAACTTCACAACATAACACTTCTCCACGGGCACTCTAAAACTCAGCGTCTCTTTGTAAGAGAACTATTGTGCTTGTCCAGCAAATCTTGAAGGGATACAAGGGACCATGCTTCATCAGTTTGGGCATACACCTTTTGATTTAGAGAGTCCACTATTATGCTTACATTACCAAAGCCATAGACTTGGTGACCATTGTGCGTCCGGACAGGTTTAGGAATAAATGATAACCCATGCTGTTGGGCATGGGCCTCAATAACTTCTTTCAAGCTCATGTCGACCGCACCACCCATACCATCCATATGGGTCACGCTACTGAAGGTCGCAGCAGCTTGCTGTGCTGCTGCTTTCTGCTGAGCCTCAAATTGCCTTTGCTCAAGTACCCTGAAGTAGCTGATGTTCTCTTTCAAACCAGGTTGGACCACCTCCAACCCTTCGACAGCCTGGTCCATCATCTCAAGACCTTGGTTAAGCTGGTACCGGATACTTTCATTAGCCAGAAGCTCCTTAGGAAGAAGTTCCTTCCAACCCAGATACCACTTGGTAATCTCCTCAAAGTTGGGGTTCGAACGTAACCAGTGATACAAAACCTGTAGCCATTTGGGGAAAAAAAACCTCTCCATCATATCAACCATAAGATGAATTGGTACAGCAGCAGCCCAGTTCATAACCCAATAAAACTCATCAAGCTTCTGATTTAAAGGGTTTACTTGGAACTCTTGCAGGACAAGCTGCAACTTTGGAACTATAAATCTACGCATAAGCTGTTCCCAACTCGCAGAATCAAACACAGTCTTCCATGGTGACAATATAGTATAAGCAGACACATCACTTGGGTGCCAAGCACCAAGAATCTGACTCAACTTGGCACGGATCATCTGATACATACCCTCCAATTTGTGACCCAAATACAGTAACCACGGATGCACCCATACATGGATCGGAACAGTTTCCCGTAGCGGTTCCCAAGAGCCCACAGCACCATTCAATTTTGGCATCACGATGTTATCCAATATATATTCGAGGACCGAATGAGGCAACAACTTTTCCCAGGATTCCAAAAACCGTAGCATTGGTTCCGGGTCCCTGGCCTGCCAAGTATTGATGCCAGAAATTCTAACAGCCGGTAACACAACTTCCGAAACCAATTGAGTATAAGGCGACGAACCAGTATCCCAGATATCAATAATATCTTCACCCTGCAGCAAAGTCTTCCACAAAGACACAACCTCTAACCCATGAAAGGGATTCTGAAGAGGGTCCCATCCCTGAAACACTCTAATAAACAAAGGCAGAGCATACGAGCAGGCAATGCAGGACAAGTTACACAACTTATAATCCTCACCAAATCTCCTCCGCAAGTCACCGAAACACTCCGCAAGCGAGTCCAGCGTCAATGTTCCAATCGAATTCTCTTCCCCCAACCGGTCCAATACACCCAATATCTCCTCCATACTATCCAACTGCCTCTTCTGCCTCTCGGCCTCAACCACCAACTTCTCCTTCTCTTTGCTCAACCTCTCCATCGCGTCCTTCTCGTGCCTTAAGTCTCTATCGATCCTCTCTATTTCAAGCTCCGCCAAGTCCACCACCAGCCGCACATTGTGCTGAAGCTCCGGCATGGGCACATTGTCCTCCCTAGCCTTCTCCTCCGCATTCAAATTCTCCAAATTGGTCAGCACCCTCACCTGCGGCCCCCTCATATCATAAACCTTCTGAACCACCTCGCTAAGCCCCTGCTCGGCCTTCCTTGCCAGCAATTCATCTGCCGTCACATACTCTGCCTTGTCCTCCTTCTTCGTCCTCGCCCACCGCCTCTCCTTCAACCTCCCCACACTCTCACTCCCCTTCTTCTTCTCCTCCTCAAACTCCTTCAGCGCAGGCGGCAACTTCTTCTCCGCCTCCTTATAATCGTTGAAACCCATGCCCATATTCTTCGGCCGCAACTTTGCCTCGATTGGGGTCACAATGCCCTGCGCATTCTTTCCAAGCCCACCGCCCTTGTACCCCATTTTCTCCAGCAACTTCATCCCAATCCCCTTCGTGTGCTTCTCGAACACTCCCACGTCGGTCTCACCCACAAACCCTGGCTCTTTCACTCTCTTCCCCTTATCCAATCTCGTCCTTTCCGCTCTCTCCCTCTCTCTCCTCATCGCCCCCTCCTTTATCTTTCTCCCAAACGCCGTCGGCAAGAAATTGTTCTCGCCATCATCGTTTTCGTCGCCGCCGTTAATGGCACCGTTAGCATTTCGCTCCAATTGAACCCCGTTAGAGCTCGAATTGAAACCTAGACCTAACCCGGAGGTAGATGAGCTGAATCCGAGCCCTAACCCGGTATTACCTTCGTCGTTCGTATAAACGTCGTCGTTTTTGTTCTCTTGCTTGGAGTTTTGGTCGATTTCCTGGGTGGGCATGACGATTCCGGTGGAAACGAAGCTGACGGGCTTGGTGAGGTCGGACTTCTTGTAAATATCGCGATCTTTGCGGCGCTTTTTGGATGAGTAATCGTCGTCGGAGTCGGAGGCTGAGTCGGCGAAGACACCGTAGAGTACGTCATCCTTGTTCTGCGTGCGCTTCTCCTTGCGCTTCCGGTAGTAGAACTCGCCGCCGATCCACTGGCCGTCCTCGAAGTCGTTCTCCGTCCCGAACCTCTCCATATCCTGGTAATCGTCCATCTTGACCCCACAAAACAGCTAGATTTCGAAATTGCTAAAAACCAAAACCCTAATTTTTGCCACAGAACAAGTTGGGGAAAATCTCGTGTTCGGATGTATCAGATCACATCAGTTGCCAGAAAGTTTTTTTTTATCTTTGTGGTGCTCGCGTAGTCGCGTTGAAGGGGGATCAAGCGGGAGCCCAAACCGACTATCTGGTTGAATGGGCTTGGGCTTGGTCTTCTACCGACCTTTTTTCTGGACCGGCAGAGCTAAAGTTCTGGCCCAATTAGAGTACACCACAAAAGAACCAAAAAAATAAATAATAAATAATATTTTGATAGACGTTAAATAATCGTTGTATAATGATGTAAAAGTGAAAATTAACTCTTTAATTAGTATTTATAAAATTAAAAAATTAAAAATTAATTTTTAATATTACGTTGTTTCCAATTGTATGACAGTTAAACAACATTATTTTAGTAATATATAAAAAATACTTTAAATACTATAATTCTCTTACAAACTTATGTGGCAATCTTCTTGAGTAACACGTGGTGACAAATTAAAAGCTAATAACGATTACAAAATAACACGGACACTCAAAATATGAATTGAATACAATTAAAATGTTCTAATGTAATGTAATACAATTAATTGTAATTGAATACAATTAAATTTTCTTTAAAAATGTCAATCAAACTTAGCTTAGTGGTTTGATAGGGATTAGGTTGGGATTTTAAGTTTGTATTTTTTTTTTTTTTTTTCTAATGTAATGTTGTAAATTTTGTCACTGAATTTCCAAATGAGATGAAAAATTAAGCAATAAATTTTGACAAAAAAAGTTCAATTGTTTAAAGATTAATCTACAAGATATTTATAATCAAAGTTGTAGTACTCTTAATAGAACTCATAATATAATTAGGAAGATAAATAATAATAAAAAGTAAATTGACTTACCATATATATATATATATAGATATGAGCAAAACTGTTTTAGAGGCATGATTGTAATAAACCCTATGCATGCTTGAACGATGATGGCCGACAATATGCTTCAATCATGGTCTGTGTGACATATGCTTTGGCTGCTCGGAAGATTGTAGAATTTTGGGAGATCTAAAGTTCCAAAATGTTATGATTGAGGGAGATTCTTTGGAAATAGTAATTTCCAAAATTCTTTGTAGAATTCTGAAGAAAGGAAAAAACTTGATGGAGTCGACATGGGCAGTTCATCGATGATTCAAAAAATTATTTTGAATAATTTTCAATCATGATCCGTGTGACACACAAATAGGGCAGTCAACCAAGCAACTCCCATATTAGCAAATGAGGCTATTCATGAATCTTTAAGTAAAGTTTAGATGAAAATTATCATGTATTCCTTTGCGATATTGTACTTACTCAACAAGATGTTTTATCCTCATTCATTAAATGAAACCCTTCAATTTTTATTTTTATTTTTTATTTGTTTTTATTCAAATAATTAACTATTCTATAATGCTAACGTGTCATTTTTAATCAATTTTTATTGTTACATTTTAATAAAGATTGATTCAAAGGTTAAATGAGATTGTTACATCAATATTCCAAGATAAATGTGACATAAAAATGTAGTTTATAACATTACTCGTAAATAAATAATATCTTGCAAAAAAATAGTAATGTTATTATTCACACTCATTTTATATCCACTAATGTAAAATATTTTAAAGATAAATGTGGCATACAAATGTAGTTTATAACATTACTCGTAAAGAAATAATATTGTGTAAAAAAGTAGTAATGTTATTCTTCATACTCATTTTATATCCACTAACGTAAAATATTTTAAATAACTTGTTACTTTTTTTTACAAAAAAAAAAAAAAAAAAACACGAAACGTTACCCAATATAAATTTGGTCTTAGAATATCATTTTTTTTTTTTTTTTTTTTTATGAATCCAAAAAAATTATAAAGCTCAACCAACTACACATGCTAGTAAACACTAGCCCAAAAACTTAAAGTAGAGGACACTATCTAGAACGACCTATACAGTCATTACTACAGGAAAGCAACAAACCTATATTAACAACTTTTGTAAATTTCAACTAATTACAAGCTCTATACATTTATCTAGATTCTTAAAAGATCCCTTAGTAAGGATTCGAGTACGAACTTCCCATGTAATCTGTTTAACTATAGTCTCCTCAGTTCTCAAATTGCTGCTGTACACTAAAGCATTTATTTGTTGCCAAATATGATAAATGCATGCACCTAAACAAAGTTTACCAAGACTAGCTTGTAAACCTTTCCCCCCAGAGTATAGCAATGCTCCAGGTCATAACCTTCTCCCATTCATACGAAATGTCAGTAAAGAGACACACAGACATCAAAGTCCTCCATATCCTCAAACTAAATCCGCACTGAAAGAAAAGATGCTCATGACTTTCATGACAAGCATGACAAAACAAACAAAGCACATTGACCCCCAATTACTCATATGGTATTTAGTCACAATAGCCTCTCTAATAACCAACCGTAGAAAGAAAGAAGGCTGAGGAATGGCCCAGAGGGTGCCAAACTAGCTTCCACCACGCAACAACCGGGAGTTTTACTCGCAACTGATCCCAAGTAGCTGCACAAGAATAAGCATCATTGGGAGAATGCCAAATAGCCAAATCCGCACCTCCAATAAAAATCTCAGGCAGCGTACTTTGAATTTTCACAATAAAATTGGACCGGGCAAATGGCCAGTACCAGTCCTCACCCTTAATGATCTTAAACACCTTAGCATCAAGGGGAATACCTGAATCATACACTACACAGGAGCCAAACCAATCCAATAGATAACCGGTATGATGCCACTTATCATGCCAAAAGAAAATATGAGAACCATTCCCTACTTCGAAGCTCAAAAATTGTTTAGCAATATTTCGAAGTTTTAGCAACTTCTTCCAACACCAAGAGCAATCAGTGGGGATAGAAAACCTGCCAAAGGCTCTTTCCTTTCAGCCTATTTTCTTCAATTCAGGCCACCCAAAGAGATCCAGCTTTGGTAAAGAGAGCCCAAATATGCTGCAAGATAGATAGAAGCATTATTTCATACTTCCAGGTTTTTGATATCTAACCCACCTTCACGTTTTGGATTACAAAGCTTATCCCAGGAAACTTTAGCATGCGCCTTAGTGTCTTTTCCACCCCACAAGAAGCGGTTAAATTTCTGCTGAAGAAGAAAAATAATCCTTTCAGGCAAAATAAAGACTTTAGCCCAATAAACCTACAATACTAAGCAAAACAGAGAATACTAGTTGGAGTCTTCCAGCAAAGGATAGATTCCGAGCTAACCAGGAATCAATACGACCAGCAATTTTGGAGACCAAACCATCATAATCAGTTGCTGTTAGCCGCTTAGAAAGAAGGGGAACTCAAAGATATTGAATAGGCAACTTCCTTTTATGCATGTGCAGATAATTCAGAATATCATTTTTGATTCCCAAGGGAACTCCTCCAAAGAACACTGAACTCTTGGCGGGATTTGCCTTCAACCCAGCCAACTCTTCAAACTCCTCTAGAACATCGTTGATGACTTCAATAGAATCATATTAGAATAGAGATGAAAAATGTTAAATGTATTTTTAAGTTTTTTTTTATAAAAAAATATATTATTATGTGCTTAATTTCTAACGTGATTATAAAAATTATTATAAATATAAAGATTTAAAAATTAATTATTTTAAATCTAATGATAATTTTTATTAACATATATTCCGACTAGGAAGAAATTTCGGATCCACCGCAGGCTGCTTCTTCCAAAGCGGTAGACTGTAGTACATTAAATATCCCGCACATGACATCACATCCCAAGGCAACAAAAACGCATGACTTCAGCGGCAAATATCAGTGACCCTTTCCACGTGTCCTCGCCAGGCTCCCACATCTCCCGCCGCCCAATCTGAACTGAACACTTCGGCACTGCCAATAGTTCCACTGCCACTCCGTGTCTGCTTCCTTCAGTCGATTCTCTCTCTCTTTTTCTTCTTCTTCTCAGAGTTTGAATCCAATCCTGCTTCAATGGCTAATTCTGTAGTGGTGTCGTATGGTGTCAAGGCGCCAGCTGGTCTTCAACGCCACCCAAACTACTGCCACTCTCTCCCGCCTCTAAATCTAAAGCCCTTCTCTTTGACCCTCCAAAACCCTGTGTCTTTGAAATACAACTCTCTCACTACTTTGCTTCACCGCCGGCTCAGTTCTCAGACTCAGGCCGCTCTTGAATCCGACGTCCCGCATCCCCTTCACGAGGTACTTCCACATTCCAAGCTATTTGTATTATGGGATGGATACACGTTTGCTCATTTGCTTGCAGTTAACAAATCGATGCTAGCTCAACTAATGCTGAGTTTGCCAGCCGATAAAATTGAATGTTTTTACCTTAAAGAGAGAGAGAGAGAGAGAACCCACGAACAGTTTCTGGGTCGGCCATTTCTCGTTCTCTAATTCTTAATCTCAAGGAAAAAAAGATTAGATTAGTTATTCAAGGTTTTCTTTTTGGTGGTTATGGCCTATTGGGGATAGATAGGTTACCTAATCGTTGCACACTGGGTTGGCTTGGATTTCACTTTTCCAAAAGATTTAATTTCTCGTACTTATATCTTTTTTAGCTAATGGGCGCTGATGGAAAGCCATTATCCTTCTCTAATTCCCAATCTCAAGAAATGAATACCTCGGCAAATTTCTGATCAAGATTTTTCTTTCTGGTAGTTGTGGGGAACAAAAAGGTTATCAAAATTGAGCTAAATAATTGTTGAATACTTAGTTGAGGTGGATCTCACTTTTTGAAAAAATTCATTCTATTTTCATCTTCATTTACACTGGTGTTTAAGTTTTTAACGGAAAAGCTTTTGATATGAATAGTATAACAATTGAAGATTTGGGCACAGGGAATTTTCCTTTTTTGGGGCCTCAATAGGACCAAAAAAATTGTACTCCTATAATGTCTTTATTTTATTTTATTTTATTTTTTCCTCTTATCTTGCATAAGCTGAAATGTAAGCCCTTGGTTTGAATTCGATGTAATGATGGATTCTTTTTGGTGGTTTTGAAAGGGATCAGTGAAATTTAGGAGCAGTAAGAGCTTTGAGCAATGGGATTCACTGACAGCAAAGTTCTCTGGAGCATCGAATATCCCATTTCTGTTACTGCAATTGCCTCAGATCACCCTCAATGCTCGCAATCTTTTGGCAGGGAACAAAACTGCCCTTTTGGCCGTCCCGTGGCTGGTAAAGCAACGCAGCTGATTCTTAATTATATATAGCTATTCTTTTTATTCTTCTTTATCTATGAAAACTAACCTCTTTTAGGTTCTTAGAATGCATTCAGTCAAAAGTATCAATAAACATAATGAGTTTTATGGGTTTTGTTTTGGTTTTGACGAAGTGAAATACTCATCACAACAATTCACATCATTTTTATGTTATGGAGAATCTAGGATTCAAAAGTTCAAGCTATTTTATTTTCCTTTTTTTTTCTTATCAACCAAACATGGGATTGCCTTTGGAACCTAAGGGACAGAATGTCGCTAATGCAGGGGATGTTTACTGGTTTGCTTGGGAACCTTTCACTGCTCTCATACTTTACAAAGAAGAGGGAGAAGGAGGTGATTGTTGTGCAAACATTGGGTGTAGTGTCATTATATACTGTATTTGCGCAGCTTGCACTGGCAGAAGCCATGCCTCTGCCTTATTTTGTGACCACTTCAGTTGTCGTCGGAGCTGGGCTTGTATTGAATTTCATGAATTATTTTGGTTGGCTAAATGCTGGAATCTGGCACTTTTGGGAAGATTTTATTACTGTTGGCGGGTTATCTGTCCTTCCGCAAGTAATGTCCTCTCTCTCTCTCTCTCTCTCTCTCTAAATGTATATGTGTGTGTGCGTCTATAGCGATATGTATTTATGTATGTATGTATGTATGCATGCATCATCTATCTATTCACATGCCCTAATACACACACAAACATCTATATACAAATTATTATTTTGGCATTTAGGTAATGACAATATCTATCGATTTTAGTTTCAATCCTGACAAGCAAAAATATTGATTAATTTTATTTCTTCTACTTATAATTTCTGATCCTTTTAAACATCTTTGAATACAGATTATGTGGTCTACTTTTGTCCCGTATATACCAAACAGCATCTTGCCAGGGGCAATAGCTTTTGTTATAGCTATGGTGGCTGTTATTATGGTAAGCTTTACACTACCTGTGGGCTGTTTATCTGCTTTTATTCATTTTAGGTTGATAAGATGTGAGTCCTAACTACATCATGAAAGCAGTAGCACATGAATCATTCAGTTTAGTTCTAGGTACATAAGGTTTCCTTTCTTTTCTCTCTGGTGCTGGTAAATTAATAACACATGAAGGAGGAGAGGAAAAAAAATATCATCTATAAGAAACCATGTTACCATGCATGTAGAGCTAATAGGAACAATGTGTCTATAGTCTTCCAAACATGATTAACTTTTTGTGCTTGATCATGAATGAAACTCTTCATTCAAAGAGTCAGGACACTTGGTGACGCTTTGTTCAGATGCCTTTTGAGGTAATTAAACTAGTTCAGAGTGTGAGTCTACCTGATTGTCACATTATTGAATGTCATCAAATACGACAGTTTTTAGAATAAATTTTCTTTTCTGAAAGAGATTTTAGAATATGCCCCCACCAAAAAAAAAAAGAAAAAGAAAAAAGAATCACTGTCAAAAATCGGCTCTTCTTATTCTTATGAACTTATTTCATGTCAAAGATAACAAAAGGAAAATGCATGTGTGCTTTGTATATAATGACAAAGAAACTTTGTTTTATGTCAAATGCGCGGTCAATGTAGATTTACAAACAAGGAAAATCAACAATAATAGAACTTAACAAAGAAACTTTGTTTGAACTTCTCTTAGTGTGCCAAATCGGGTCTGCACTCATATGATCTGGCCTCGTCCAGTACAGGTCTAAACATAGCATCTAGGTGCATGTGAAAATAGATCTTTGAGTCCTTTCCCTCTAAATGTTTGCCTCAGCCACCGTAAGGACTCCATAATTGCTAGGTCTGAGTTATGCGGATCAAACTCCCTTGCAATCAATGAACAAAATTTGTTGTTCTAAAAGTATTGTATTACAGCAATTTTCTGATGTAACGAAATTTTTGTCACTATCTTGTTACTGTTCAAATATTTGGATATTATGCTGATGACTTTTAAAAATGAACTGTCTTTTTTGTTTGATGATCCTGCCATGTAATTACTCTTGATTAAGTTGTAGGTCTCACACCTCACATGTTTTACATAATTCAGTGTGTTTGAATTGAGAGAAGTGGAAAGAAGACAAATGAACGGTTTCAAAACTTTAATCACTTCTCATGTTTGGATATATAATATGGAAAGATGTAAAGGGAGATGGAAAGAAATAGACCTTCATTACACTTCCATCCAAAATTGTATAGATTTGATGAGAAGTGGAAGGAAGTGTTAACATAAAACATTGCATATTGTACAAATTAACTAAAACACAACTTTTACTTCTTTTTGGCACTTCGTTTCTCTCTGGAATTTCCATATTAGTCAAAGGGTCTTATCTTATTACCTTTCCATCCAGACAAAATCCATCTTATATTTATTGTGTCATTAACATGAACATGAATATTTCAGGGTTTGTCATCTGAAACAGTTGTTTTTTAATGTCTTGTCATTATTTTATTTTTTATTTAGATTAAGATAGAGAAATTGGCAATTCAGCTTGTTCTTAGACATAAAGCTGCTAAGATTTGCAGGCACGTACTGGAAAACTTTCTGAGAAAGGTGTAAAATTTGTTGGATCAATATCTGGATGGACAGCTACGCTTCTCTTCATGTGGATGCCAGTTTCACAAATGGTAACCAAAGCTCGTCTTAATGTTCTAGAATTGTGACATATTAAACAGGGAAATCTCCTTTGTATGTACGCTGACAACAATTTGTACTCTTGTTCAGTGGACAAATTTCCTGAATCCTGATAACATCAAAGGCTTATCGTCTTTCTCAATGTTGCTTGCTATGATGGGAAATGGACTTATGGTCCCACGTGCTCTCTTTATTCGTGATTTTATGTGGTAATGATCTTATCCCTCCAGGCTCTTTGTGATTTCAATGTGATATGAGATAGTCATTTGTTTGTTTAGCTTGCTAATATTCCAAAGATTAACCATCTGTATTGCAACTCTTGAAGCTAAAGTTTCTCTTGCTTGCATTTAAACATCACGTTATTAAAATAGTCATGTCTATCATCTACCATAGTATTGTTTATAATAATGCCTACCATGATATTTATTACAAAGATAACCATCTACCTTAATACTTGGGTGAAAATGAGGTAGGTCCTCTGAAGTCCGACTGTTCTCAATTTCCATCATCTTGGTATGGATCTTGACATTTCTCGGCTCCAATCAGTTGGTGAAAATTTAGAAACTGCTTGCTATCACCTTGCCCACATTTTTGGTCAGAATTGAAGGGGGTGTTGGGTCGTTGGAGTTGTCTATCCAAAAGGTTTTCTCCATCACTAGAAAGTTTCTATCTGAAATTATGCATAATCCATGTCAAATATTTCTTGACATTTTTAGTTTGAAATGGGAATTGTTGTCCATATATCAGTTGATTTCTTTAGATGATGCTAGGAGGTTAGGTGCCAACCAATAAATTTTGATGAACTGCTTCTTGACCTGGTTTAACATGCCTTTTACAGTTGAACTTTGATGCTTTGATGAATTAGTAACCATATATATTAGTAAAAATGATGTTCAACTATGATTACAGGTTCCTTGGCTCAAGTTGGGCATCTTTGTTTTATGGATATGGGAATATTCTATGCCTGTACTGGTAAGAAATCTCTAATTAATGGTCCATCTCTATGCATATTCCTAGTATTTATTGAGCAGGAATTTTGATCTCAACTGAAACAATGTATTTTTTATTATGATTTCAGTTTCAACGCTATTAGTAGAGAATTCTTCTTGGCAGCGACGGCTGGTTTGTTTTTGTGGATGGGTTGTCTCTCTATTTCTCAGCAGTGCTATTTTTGTTGCTCTAAACTTGATTATAGTGTTTGACATGGAAAAGAAAAGATCTCTGATTTAATTCTCCTGATAACAGGAATGGCTTTGTGGAGAGACACAGTAGTACATGGTTACAGCTCTCCTTTGACATCTTTGAAAGAGTTGGTTTTTGGTTCTTAACCGAAGGTGATACTGCAAATGGAGCTCAACTGATGAAGAGTGAGTGACCTGCTCTCAAGATCCTACGCCTGAAATGCAGCAAAACTTCTCTGCTGTGATGCAGGCACTTGATTGACATTCACGACAACAGTATGCCAAGAGTTCAATAATATAGCATATATTGCACCATAATTACTATTGCGATTTAGCTACAGATACTAGAATCAGTGTTGTTTTACTTTTGAAGACACATTTATTGATTATTAATCAGTTTCTATGTTTGGAAACAGTGAAACAGTGCTGAACTTGTGAGGACGTGCTTTTGCAGTCACATTTAATGAAATAAAATCTCTAATAAGGTGCTAACAATGTTGATCTTATACATTTCAAATGTTTCAGAGCAGTAATCAGCTCATTTCTTACAACCACTAAATGACCATTTCATGTGTTTTTAACAATCTCCACCATTTGAGTAAATTTCATATACACGGCAACCATTTAGATCGGAGAACGCTGACAATTCGTGTTTGCATGTCGATGCATGAATATAAGACTATATAGGTTAACGTTACTCTAACCCATTTAATTAAACGAGTCAGACTCTTTCATCTCGATTTGTTAATTTCGTGTTGGGTTTGTGACGGATTCACGGGTTGTGTAAAAAATTGTCAGCTTGAATGTCGTGTGGCGGATTCGGGCTGTGTCGAGGCATGAGTATAAAACTATAGAGGTCAATTTTAACTCGACTTATTTAACTAAACATATCAGACTTTTCAATCTTAATATGTTAATTTTATGTTGAGCTCGTGTCAAAAATTGCCGGTCGTAGTGAGATGAGGAGGTGAGGCATTAGTCTTCGGAAAATTTCAATTTTTGCATTCAAAGAATATACAATATAGGGGAATGCTATACTTCTCAAAATTTTCTTTCAAAATTTGATTCACAAACGATGTGTCGCAATCTAATGTGATCTATCATGGAAAATGTGTCACAATCCCACATCATTTAAGAACAAAATTTTGGAAATTTTTTTCGGGAAGCCTAACATTTATCTATAGAATAACAAAAAGCAGCGTGAAAAACTTGACACGTACCATCTGAGAATGCTTCAAGTAAGCTCAAAACACCATTAATCACCTATCAGAAGCAAGAAACTTGAAAATTGAATGATGCAACATTGATTATGCTGATTGAGAATGGAAGAGTACCTAAAAAGTTCTACAAAAACGATTTTATTTTTCTCATATCAATACAATATGGTTACATATGAAAGAAAACTCTGCCCTAGTAAATTTCTTCTGGCAGCGCTATGGAAAGATTTTGTACCAGGTCTCCCTTTTATCTCTTGAAAGTAAGTCTTCAAATGTCCTGGAGAAAGGGAGCTCCAACATGTCCTTTAAATTGGACTAGAAAATTTAATGTCTCAGCGTTCTCTCTCTTTTGCCCAGATGGAACTTACATGGGAATCAATGCCCCTTCAAAAGATATGAACTCTAAGTGGCAATTGAAATATTAGCAAAAGTTGGAATGCATGAAAGAGCAAATAGAACCTGTTTATCTTCTTGAACAAACAAGGCATGATTTTTCCAGTCACCAAACTTCTCAAAACCTGTTGATCATGAACCAACTGCAAAACAGTGCATGCCAAGCTAAAATGCACCATACCAAACAATATCCATGGACAGCCAAAATGATACAGGAAGAGGAAATAATCTACAAGAAACTTGAAATTTTAAAATTATGAGTTGATATAAACTCAACTAAGATTTAGTCTCAATTAGAACCTGTAGTAATAAAGATTCAAATTTAACATGAGAGAGATTTTGGAGTAATCAAGTTTTCTTCATTTCCCCCCTCTATCCCTTATTCCCTTGTATTCTAGAAAACTCAAGGAGCATGAATTAAGGATTCCTGATTTGTATTTAACAAGTTTTTTTCCTATTGAACCATAAACTTGGTTGAAATCATAAAAAAAAAAAAAAAAAAAAAGTAGTGATAAACTACAATGATTTAGAAAAATCAACGTATTTCAATTCATAAGGTTTGAGCACAATATCAGCAATTTTATTAAGGAAAAAATTTTGGTGTCAATCTCTTACCAAAAACAAGTCATTTATGGATATTATCAGGAGGGTCGTGCCACTCTAGTGTGGTCCCTTTTTCATTTCAAAATGATCGTGATCAAATTAACGCTAATTTTCTTTCTGTTTAGGAAAGATCTATTTCTAGTCTTTCAAGAAATAATGATCAAGTGGGCACATAATTCTTTAATTCAGATCTTTCAGTAAAAAAATAAATAAATAAAGCGGAATTCTTGATTATTCAGAACTTAGAGAAGATAGAGTTGGTTAAATGTCATATTACAAGGAGGTTTCAATTACACAAAGTACTTTTTAAAATTAAGAACTGCCAGGCTTTCAGTGGCTCCTTTCAGGGCCTACCTTTCCACTCCAACAGTTAAGCCAGCATACCATGGTTGTAAAGCTTATGTGAAAGGCAATAAATGACTTGAAGCTAAGTGAAGGAATCAAAGGAAAAAGTCTCTGTTTTTCCAATAGAAGAGCTTCATGTCTGTAGTTTGCAAAAGGGCAATGCTATCACACTTCACTATTAGCTTCTTCTGCTTCACAAAGTACAAAGCGTACAAATACACATGGAAGGGGGGGAGGGGCGCATGAAGTTCAAAGGGAGAAAAAAAAATATATATTGAAACTATGCCAAAATTGTTCTTATTAGGCTCCGTTTGTTTCGACGTAAAATGGTTTCCATCGTAAAATGGTTTCAGGGAAGTCATTTTTCAAGAAACCATTTTCCGTCGAAAGCATTTTCGGGTGTTTGGCGCGTACGGAAAATCGCAAATATTTTTTTATATTTTTATTCAATCATATTAACTTCTAAAAATCAATTTTTATTTACAACATAAAAATATTAATGTAAAATAATATAAAAATCATCGATGACGAGATTCGGTCACTGACCGACAAGATTCTGACCATTTTTACTTGATTCCGGCTAATATAGCCAGAATTCGAGATAAAGGCCGGAATCTGGACAGTTTCGTAGGAATCTGGGATAGCCGGATTCTGGCGAAAGTGGCCGGATCCTGGCAGGCTGGCCGGATTTGGCCAGAGAGGCCGGATCCCGGCATGCTAGCCGGATCTGGCCAGATCCGTCTGACCAGCCGGCCGGTCTGGCCAGATTCGGCCAGATGGCCGGATTCAGGTCAGATTGGTCGCCGGAATCTGGCTGACCGGATTCCGGCGAAGGTGGCCGGATTCCGTCGCCAGATTCCGGCGACATTAACCGGATGTTGTCGGATTCCAATACCGGCAATATTTCGATGGTGGTCGGCTTCTTGAACGTGAAGGTCGACTGTGTCGTTTAAAATAGATCGACTACGTCTGGAGTCTTCGGAAAACGATTTACACTTTTCATTTTCCGAAATTTACTAAGCATTTTTGGTCAAACAGAAATAATTTTCCAGTTGACTATTATTTTCGCCCCATACCAAACACTGGAAAATGCCGAAATCATTTTTCAGAAATCATTTTACGCCGAAACAAACGGAGCATTAGTTGAACAAAATCTGATTCTAACAATATCCATCTCTGATTCTTCTCCGGCCGGAAGGTTTTTCAGCCTCTCAAAAGTCTTTTCAAAGCTAGATGAGTTAGCTTTGTTCAACTGAATTTCGGTCCTTCTCGTGGACTTGATGTTAGGTGGTCATGGGCATTTCTCAACTTTAAAAATTAGCTCATGAAGTGAGGTTTTCTTCACACTTATAAACTGACCACCAAATCTCCTTCATAACTAATGTGGGATAACACCAACAATCTTCCTCTCACACATCGGGCATTGGGTAGGAACAGAGACAACCTGTTACTCCTACAGATTGTTGGGCCTGAGACTTGTTGGTAAACCTGAGCTTTGATACCAATGTTTGATAGTCTTGAGCCTCTCTTAACCCCCAAAAACTAATTCATGAGGTGAAGCTTTCTCTCACACTTAGAAACTAACCACCTACCTCATTCCACAACCGATGTGGGATAATCCTAACACTCGGGATATGTGGTCATTATAATTATGCATTTTATTAAAATTAGCGCATAACCCGCGCAATGCGCGTAATTATTAATTATAATTTAATTTCAAAACTTAAAAAAACATCTCTATCGCACATAGAACATTGCATGAATATATAAATCACATAAAATTTTACTATCAAAATAACCATAATTTTAGTTTTAATTCATATAAATTAAAACATTTAAAATATTCTCAGATGTGTAGTTTAAAATGGAAAGAATTATGATTATCAAAGCATTAATAGTAGGATTAATAGTAAGAATCTCTAATATTGTTAGTCTGATACGTATTACGTTTTTAAATTAGAACTCGGCTTTTATATACATGTGTGTGGGTGTGTGTGTGTGATGACAAGGAAAAGTTTTTAATTTTAGATAATTTAAAAAAAATTCTCACCACTTAATGCTATAATGACACTTAATGTTATAATGCGAAAAAAATCTTTATTTTGTTCTCATGAAGATTCACACCCATGATGTTTTCATTTAAGCACAATAAATTTATTAAAATCATGACAAAATCAGATTAACCTTTAAAATTCACCGGTTTTTTTTATGTAAAAGACCAGTTCAATGTTTGAAATGGATGAATTCATGCCACGTGTCACAATTCTAGGCCACCTTTAAGTTAGAACTCGGCTTTTATATATACTAGCTTGTAACCCGTGCTATGCGCGGGATTATTCCTTATAATTTAGTTTCATAATAATAATAATAAAAAAAATGGAAGAAGATAAGCATAGAAAATATAGATAAAAATTGAAAACTGAAAAACACTAATATAATATAATAGGGACAAAAATTTCTTATAAACTGGTTTATAAGAAATTTTCTATGACTCACATTTAAAAAAGACACGTATCCTTTAAACACGTGAGAAGCACATGTTTTTTTATTAATGCTATTTGTACATGCTATTTAAAGAAATTTTCTCCAAACGGTTTGTAGGAAATTTCTGTCCATATAATAGTGTTATCTTTTTTGCATTACATAAAGTAATAAAAAAACTACTCAATAAACATAATATGCTAAAAAATATCATACCCTGTACAAAAAACAACCATAGGAAACTCTCTCTCACCATCATTTTCTTGAATTTAGTGTAAAATTTACAAAAGAAAAAATAAGCAATTTGAATGAAAAATAATATATTAATTACATAAAAAATAAAGAAAAAAAGAAGAGAAGAAATGAAATAAGAGAACCATGGAAAATATAGACAAAAAATAAAAAATAAAAAATACTAATAGAATAAATTAGAGTTTTCTTTTCCATATACTTTTCCGGTTCATATGAAACCTTGAAATTTAATATTGTCTATCAATTAAGCACGTTAACAATGTGCATTATACAGGGAAAAAAATCAGTGAACAATGTAAATTAAAAAATCATCATACCTCGTACTCAAAACAACAATTAATGTAAACTCTCTCTCTCCATGGTTTCCTTGAATTCAATGTAAAATTTAGAAAATGAAAAAGAAAAAAAAGAAAAAAAAAAAAAAAAAAGCAATTTGAACAAAAAAATAATATAAATTAGGAAGTATGGACAAAAAAAAAATGTAAAAAAATAACAAAATCATAGAAAATAAAGTAAAAAAAAAAATGTAAAATGATAACCACTAATATAATAGAAAATAACTATTTTTATATATACTTTTTCTAGTTCCAAAGAAATTTGTAGGTATAGGAAGAAACTACGGTCAGATAGATATTTTTTAATTCGACCATCATTCTTATATATAGCGTAAAAGAAATTACTTTTTCAACAAAAAAAAAATATATATATAAATTGTCAATGAAAAAATAAGGATAGAAAATCAAATCAGAAAAACAGAAGCACATAAAATAAATACAAACATATTATTTACAATTATATTGAACACAACCCCGACAAACTTGAAAGGCAAATTGAAAAAAAAAAAAAGAAAAAAAAAAAAAAAAAAGCTATAGCAGTATTACAAACAAAAAGGTCCCAACAATAGCAAAAACTTCGCTCTCTTTGCTTGAGTATCACTCTCCGGTAATGTAAACAACATTGCAGTTTTGCATAGCCACAAACCATTACTTCTCCATATATTTATTTGAGAAAGCGAGAGATATTGGAGTGACTTTTGACATTTCCCAAAGAAAAAAAAACTGACATTTGACTCTTTGAGGTTTAGTTTGTAATGGACATTTAGTGGGAGGGGAAGCGGTGTTAGAGTAAAAAATTTACTTAAAGGAAGAGAAAGAGGTAGAAATTAGTGAGAATTTAATGACAAAAAAAATTTGAAATATCCCATAAAACATTTAAATGAATTAATACATAAAACTCTTATTTTTAGTTTAATTCATATAAATTAAAACATGTTAAAATATTTGTTCACATAGGTGTAGTTTAGAATGAAAATAAGTATGAAGAAGAAAAATAGCAAGGAGAAAACCACGATTTTGATTGTCAAAATATAAAATAGAAAATTAGTAGGAATTTTTTTTAATGTTGGTGTGATACCTATTATATTTCAATCCTATATAATTTTGAACATTCGAAAAAGCAAATGAAAAAAAAAAATCTCATAAACATTCAAATGAAGAATTATTCAATCACAAATTTCACAAACAAAATGGAAACATATTTAGATTTCAACCAAAAATATAAAAATACCAAAGAGTCATACTTATATCATTAATTGAGAGAGAGAGAGAGGCTACTTGTATCATTAATAGAGAGAGAAAGAGAGAGAGAGAGAGAGATTAAATAGATCGGTTATATTTAGATTTCAACCAAAAATATAAAAATTTTAGATTTCAACCAAAAATATAAAAATAACAAAAAGTCATACTTATATCATTAATTGAGAGAGAGATGCTATTTGTATCATTAATAGAGAGAGAGAGAGGGGGAGAGATTAAATAGACCGGTTCAATTTTATTTAAAAGACCGGTTCAATATTTAGGATCCGGCTACTATGCGGTAGAAAAAAGTACCGCATATCTGCGGTACTTTTTTCTACCGCTGAGATTAATTGGGAAAGTAAGAGTCTAACTATAGTAGAAAATGCTAAAAGGCCTACCATTTAACCTCTCCTTTATTTCCCTTTGCTGAATGAGTATGACCAAAATGCCCTCGACCCACCTCTTTCCCCAGCAGCTCGAACCAAACCCCAAAGTCCTTCGCCTGACATCTCCGCCGGAGATCGCCATGATCGGAACACCGACTCTGCGACCCTTCCGCAGAGGCTGCCGCAACATTACCAATATCTTCCAACTCCGTCTCCGGCGATACCCGCTCCGAGAAGGCCACGCCGGCACGCCGCACACTCCTCAGCCAGCCCCAGCCCCAGCCCCTTACCAATATCCTCCAACTCCGTCTCCGACGATACCTCCTTCGGGAAGTCCACGCTGGCACACTCCTCTGCAACCCTTTCCCGAGCCCACTCCCATGATTGAGGATATGGTATACGTTGCTGTGGGAAAAGAAGTGAAAGAGTGCAGATTAATCCTGTTGTGGGCTTTACAGAATTCTAGTGGAAAGCAAATTTGCATCCTTCACGTTCATCAACCTGCACAGCTCATCCCCTGTAGTAAGTCCCAAATACTGACATGCATGTAATATTTTCGGCTAGCTGGGGTTCTATATCTGATGAAGTTGCACCTTTAATTTTTTTCCTCTAAGAATTTGGTTTTTCTACTGCCGTCTCTTTTACCAAATTTTTCTGTTTGTTTTATTCATGGCGATCCGGTGAAGAGGTCAGGCGAAGAACTTTGGTGTTCGAGCTTGTGAAAGAGGTGGGTCGAGGGCACTTTGGTCATACCTGTTCTACAAAGGGCAATAAAGGAGAATTAAAGAGTAGGCTGTGGCATTTTCTACCATAGTTACACTCTTACTTTCCTGTATCAATCTCAGCCGTAGAAAAAAGTACAGCAGATATGCGGTACTTTTTTCTACAGCATAGTAGCCGGATCCCAATATTTAAAGGACTGGTTTAGTCACTAAAAAGTATGAGTTCATGACACGTGTCACTATTCTATGTCATTCTAAGGAAAAACTCAGCTTTTATATATATATATATGAAAAAAAAAATCTCATAAACATTCAAATGAAGAATTGTTCAATCACAAATTTCACAAACAAAATGGAAACATATTTAGATTTCAACCAAAAATATAAAATACCAAAGAGTCATACTTATATCATTAATTGAGAGAGAGATTAAATATACCGGTTATCTTTCGATTTTAATTAAAAATATAAAAATACCAAAAAGTCATACTTATATTATTAATTGAGAGAGATAGGCTATTTGTATCATTAATAGAGAGAGAGAGAGAGAGAGAGAGATTAAATAGACCGGTTCAGTATTTAAAGGACCGATTTAGTCACTAAAAAGTATGGGTTCATACTACGTGTCACTATACTATGTCATTCTAAGGAAAAACTCGGCTTTTATATATATATATATGATATGATATGAAAAAAAAAATCTCATAAACATTCAAATGAAGAATTGTTCAACCACAAATTTCACAAACAAAATGGAAAAATATTTAGATTTCAACCAAAAATAAAAAAATACCAAAGAGTTATACTTATATCATTAATTGAGAGAAAGAGGCTACTTGTATCATTAATAGAGAGAGAGAGAGAGAGAGAGAAGGATTAAATAGACCGGTTCAATTTTATTTAAAAGACCGGTTCAGTATTTAAAGGACCGGTTTAGTCACTAAAAAATATGGGTTCATGCCACGTGTCACTATTCTATGCCATTCTAAGGATTGAGAGATTAAATAGACCGGTTCAATTTTATTTAAAAGACCGGTTTAGTATTTAAAGGACCGGTTTAGTCACTAAAAAGTATGGGTTCATGCCACGTGTCACTATTCTATGCCATTCTAAGGAAAAACTCCGCTTTTATATATATATATATATATATATATATATATATATATATATATGATATGATATGAAGTCTTGCGCCTAAATTCCAATATTTGACGTAGGTGCTTACGCCTACATATGCATTATTTTTTTTGTCTACCGCTGTGGATTGATTCATAATCCTTTCTCTGTTCTCTATCCATGGCAAGAGTGCTAGATGATAAATATTACAAGTCAGCTATCTACCGGCCGCGCCACAACTACTACAGTCGAGCCACCTAGTCCCTGATCAACGCTGACATCGGCCAGTATTCACGGTTCCATCCGTGTTTCACGCTTGCAGCCCCATGAAACACTTTCCTATCTTATGTTTTCTGTTTCTCTATATGTAAGACTTTCCTATCTTATGTTTTCTGTTTCTTTAGATGTAAGACTTCCTATCTTATGTTTTCTGTTTCTTATTTTCCTTGTAAAGAGCACGATGCCTTGATGGCTATATATATAAGAAGAACTTCTCTGTTCTTTGGCGGCTAAGCAACCAAAACAGAGTTTCTCCTAAATCGTTCAAAGAGGAATGCTCTCCCCTGCTGGACTCACGGCCCTTATTATTCTTGTCCTTGTCCATGAAGCATGCAGTGCCAACGACAGTCATCATCTGTGTGCTCCTTCCTGCGGGAATATCCACAACATAAGCTATCCGTTTCGTTTAGACAGCGATCCAGAAAACTGTGGCGATCAAATGTACAATCTTTCATGTGAGAATGACCAAACAGTGTTGTACTTATATGGTGGAAGATACTACGTACGAGAAATCAATTACAACAACTACACAATCCGAGTTGTAGACCCAGGTGTTGTAAACGATAATGACTCATTCATTCCAAGTTATTCTCTAGACGAAATTAGTTTCAATTCCTGGGATCCATATCAAAGTTATCGAACAAATATGGCCCCTTTATCAGACATTATGATTTTCGTGAAATGTGAGAAGCCAGTGAATTCTGGGTTTCATTTGAACATTTCGGCTTGCTTTGAGGATGGAGTAGTGTATTCATCCAACTCGTCTTTATCTCATTCCAAGATGTACAGATATGTTCTATTCTCGAGGAGAGCAAAGTATTTGGGGGACTTGTGCCAAGTAGAGCAAATATCTCTCACATCGTGGTCAGATCGATATGATGATAACTTCAGAAATATTTCCTGTACAGAGTTCCACGATGAATTGTTATTTGGTTTTCAGCTTTCCTGGAACCGAGCTTATTGTGGAAGCTGCGGATATGCCGATTGCTACCTCGATTCGGCCAACAATACTGTTAGTTGCTCTCCAAATGGTGCGTACGTAAAAGAATGCAATTTCTAATGAAATATCTGACATCCATGTTGACCATTATTTTGCTTTTGCCTATTTCTTTCTTTTCTTAATTCTGGATTCTATACATCTCAGTAACCGTTCATGTGCTTTCTCCCGACCATATACCTCTCTTTTTCTTCTTTTTTTTACCTTTTTCTCTATCTTGTGCCTGATTCTGATCATCATTCATCAGCACCATACTACACACATGAGAAAAAAGGAGGAGATATATTTGGGTATATTTACATCTGTTTAGCATTATAATTAGACTTGATTTTAAATTCTAAATTTCCAAAAGCTGATGGGATTCTTTTCTTTGTGGAAACAGAATCATTAGACAAACTATATGAAACATTTGCCAGAGGTGAGTTTTCTAGAGGTTTATAGTCGATCTATAGAGTTTGTTTATATTCCTTGTTAAGCATGCATGGCCCAAGGGGAAATGATTTAAGTCATCACATTTTCTATTGATTAATTGTAAGTTTCTTTTTTGTAGTTCTTGGAGGCTTTTTGGACAAACTAGTACAGTGGAAGATAAGTAAGAACCTATATATATATATGTCTCTCCAGCTGACTCCTTCCATATTTTTTTCACTTGTTTTTATCAGAACGTGCGTACATCCCTTAGACTAGCTATGAAGCATCAAATAATTTCAATATTGTGCAGATTATAAGATGAAATATTAATGACATGTACATGAAAAAGTATACAAATACTACTGTGCTTAATCATTAGGGTTTAGGACGGAAATTAGTTTTTGCAGCTTAAAAAAAAATGCCTACTTTTAATTCTAAGTTTTCAAACAGCTGTGATGTCATTCTTTTCTTTGTCAAAACAGGAGAGATATTCAGGGTTCCTTACGTAGAAGAAAATGTATACGTCCCAGCAGGTGAGGTTTCTGTCTGAAAATGTTTTTATGTACTCAAAACATTTTTTCAACTCCTAAACGCAATTTCAACGGGATATATATATATATGAATATGAGGTTTTGTTTAAATCTTCACAAACAATGAGGAAAATGAAAGGAACAATATATATCAATTCTTACGAGATTAGCTTCCTCTCTTTGTTAGAAGTTTTCCTTCTCTCAGTCCATTATTGTTTCTGTGATAACAAAGGGCTAGCATCTATGCATCTCCACACGTACACCAGTTCTTCTGCCGCTTAACTGAACTTAAACCTTGTTTACCAGCCCCAATTGGCACATTATTAACCTCGATCCATGCATCTACAGGTTAATTAGCTGAGAATCAAGCACATTGAGAAAGCATAGAATAGGCCCTATCTCCTGTTAGAGGATAAGATAATACATCACTCAACCCTCCTCAAAATCAGCAAAAGGACTCCATATTTCTTGCTGACCAGCCTCCTTACAACAGCAGCAGCAGCTACTCGTCAGACCAGCAGCCTGCAGCCTCCCTTCTCCTTGATTCTTGCTGAACACTAAAGCCCCATGTTTCCCGGGTCATTAGCTACTTCCCACACTCAGCACATAGCTCTTTCCTCTTTTGGATTTCATGTATTTCATCATGTTTTTCTGTGTTGTAAACCTAGTACTTACTTACCTTAAAACTCTTGTACATGTTGCTCTATAAATAAAAGAAAGTTCACTGATTTTGGTCAAGCAACCAAACCAGTTCTTCTCCTAAATCTTTCATCTCCTTTATCACTGAACCTGTCATTTAGGGGCCTTAGCTAGTAATCAGTCTATTTGCCTCGAGCTCAACCCTGTTTAAAGTCCAAATATATTAAGTCAGTCGTTTCTATTTATTTCTTCTGAAGCATGACCAAAAGGGAAAGTTGTTTACCCAATTTTATTTGGCCTTACACTTTTCAAATTATTTAAGTGACTTTCCTGATTAATTAATTAATTAATGTTGCATGCAGAATATTTTAGAAGCCTATTGCTAAATATGGTCTTCCTCGGCGGTAAGATTAACCTCTATCTCTCCTTTGATCTTTAATTTTTTGCCCTTTCAGCAGATAATTTCTTAGGTACTTTGAATCATGAAAATGATTTAAAATGCAGATAATATTAAAATGTAATGAACTAGGATTTAGAAACAATCAGTTGAGCTGTAATTTTTTTTTTTTTTGAAAAAAAAAAAATGCTGACAGTAGGGCATCTACATGCGTATTTTCTTATAATTTATTTTGATGATGTTCTTGCATAGGACTATACCTTGCAACAAAAGTTGTCCTGGGAACTCCTTGTGTGATTGCGTTTTTGTTATATAAATGGCGTAGGAGGCATTTATCGATGTATGATGTAGTTGAAGAAGTTTTGCAAAGCCACAATAACCTCATGCCAATAAGGTACTCTTACTCAGAAATTAGGAAGATGACCAAAAATTTCAAGGACAAATTGGGTGAAGGAGGCTATGGCACTGTATTTAAAGGAACACTTCAAAGTGGTCGACTCGTAGCTGTAAAGATATTGGGTAAGCCCAAGGCTAATGGACAAGACTTTATTAATGAAGTTGCAACCATTGGAAGGATTCACCATGTTAATATAGTGCAACTCATTGGATTTTGCGCTGAAGGATTAGAACGGGCTCTTGTGTATGAGTACATGCCTAATGGCTCCTTGAAAAAATACATATTTTCCCTAGAAGTAAGTACTCTCCTAAGCTATGACAAAATGTATGATATAGCTTTAGGAGTGGCTCATGGAATTGAATATCTACATCGAGGATGTGACATGCAGATTTTGCATTTTGATATCAAGCCTCATAACATTCTTCTTGATGAGAATTTTACTCCCAAGGTTTCTGACTTTGGCTTGGCAAAGCTATATCCAGTAGATGACAGCGTCGTCTCTTTGACAGCTGCAAGAGGCACATTAGGATACATGGCTCCTGAGTTGTTCTACAAAAATATTGGAGGTGTATCATACAAAGCTGATGTTTATAGTTTTGGAATGTTATTGATGGAAATGGCATGCAAAAGAAAAAACTTTAATGCACTTGCAGAACATTCAAGCCAAATATACTTTCCTACTTGGGCCTATGAACAACTGCACAACGGAAAAGGCATAGAAATGGAAGATGCTATAGAGGAGGAAAAGAAAATAGTTACAAATATGATTATTGTCGCATTATGGTGTATACAGATGAAGCCTAATGACCGCCCTTCAATGAACAAAGTCATAGAAATGCTTGAAGGAGGAGTCGAATGCTTACAAATGCCTTCTAAGCCTTTCCTGTCATCACTAGAGAGCCCTATAACAGATGCCGGAGAGACTTCGAATCAAACTTTCTCATCAATCCATTCAAATGAATCAAGTCAATAACTTCAATTTTATTGACATAAGTATGCTCATTTACATCACCCTAAGGGGTAATTAGTTTTTTCTTCCATATTTGATAGCACAAAGATGCTTGATATTTATGTTGTAAATAAGAGTTCCTTTGATTTATGTGATAACCCTCCTTAGTACATCATTTTAATTTTGAGCCCTCCTTGCTGATCATATTAATGAATTAAATTTCAATTTGAGAAGGCATGGTGCTATTCTTTGTTCACCATTAGTCATCCCCTGCTTTGTAAATTTGACATATCAGATTAATTAGGCCAATCCTTATCATTTACAAATACTCTTGGCCACCATTCATAAGTTGTTATTTTAAATATTAAAAAGAAGGAGCCAATTGAAAGCTTTGGAAGCATAGAATGTCAATTAAAACAATGATTAAATGTTTAAAGTCACCCTAAAGAGCTTTGGGTATGATGTGTGTGTCAGGTGTGCAGAGTGCATTGATTGATATGCTTGTGAGAACATCCAAATTTTAGCATATAAGTAAGAAAAAAACTAGAGAAGAATGTGGTTACTTGGACGTTGATAATTACTTAGTTCATGCAATTGGGGTACCCAATAGAGATAATAGATTTGTATGTAGATATGGTTTTGATCGGGTAAGTACACACTCTAACTCTCTAACGTAGCTAGAGTTTGGTTCACAAAATCTAACATTCTTTCGACATTCACATTTTTAGGAATGTGATGTTTGAGAATTTGGATTCCTATGAATATTCTATTCCCACGTTTGGAAATGACTAGGAATATGATTGGATCCTGAGAATGTGAGATTCTGATGTATGGTTTAGTCATAAGCATTATGTAAGAATATCTTTATGTATGTTTTGTCCATACAATTTTCACATTTTACTATCAACAAAAAAGAAACACATCTAGACCTTTATCTTTGTTGGCATTATCTTCATTTCCATTGGCCTTGCTTCTCTATTTGCAAAAGAACTTGTAACATATTTTAATCCTCGGTGAAAATACACTTCACTTCCTCAAAGTATGACCACTTTTGTGTTTTAGCTTCTTCTAATGTTTAAAAAGTGACATTTGACCCTCACAAACTATGAAATTGTGGCAAGTTAGCCCCTACGTCACGTGCGTCACATGGAGACATTTATTTTATTTTATTTTGTATTAAACAATATTTGGATTGTGATTGTTAATGTCATTTATTAAAGTTAGTTTTCAAATAACAGGTCGTGTTTGGATCAACCTAACATGACCTATTTATTAAATGAATTATGCAGGTCAGGTTATATCGGGTCAACCCAATATGACCTGTTTATTAATTGGGTTAGCGAATTAGGTCATGTCACCTATTTATTTCAAATGGTCGTGTCAGAGTTGACCTACAAGTCGACCCGAACCCCCAATCTGGAGTGCCAGCCCTAAACTAACCAAGCCACCCCCATTTGGTCAAGTGAGTGGCTCAGCTACCCACTCTTCCATCCATTTTCTCTTTTTTTTTTTTTTTTTTTTTTTTTTTTTTCTTATTGAGAACTTTTATGGTCATTTTTATCTTTTTGTAAGAAAATATAAGTACATTGCAAATATTTGATAGTTTGAAGCGAATATTACAAATTGAGTGTTAGTTTAAGGGAAGTACGTATAGTTTTCAAAAAAAAAAAAAACCGAATTGAGAGTGGCTCACCTTCCCCTATGACCAACTTAAGAGTGGCTGAACCATTCCCTATAATCGACCTGGGGCCATTGGGGGTGGTCGGCCACCCCCATTTAGTTGGTCTTGAGGTGGCCACGCTATGGAAAGATTTTGTACCAGGTCTCCCTTTTATCTCCTGAAAGTAAGTCTTCAAATGTTCTGGAGAAAGGGAGCTCCAACATGTCCTTTAAATTGGACTAGAAAATTTAATGTCTCAGCATTCTCTCTCTTTTGCCCAGATGGAACTAACATGGGCACCGATGCCCTTCAAAATATTTGAACTCTAAGTGGCTATTGACTTGTCACCCATCAGCAAAATTTGGAATGCAAGAAAGAACAAATAGAACCTGTATCTCTTCTTGAACAAACAAGGCATGATTTTTCCAGTCACCAAACTTCTCAAAACCTGTTGATCATGACCCAACTGCAAAACAATGCATGGCAAGCTAAAATGCACCATACCAAACAATATCCATGGACAACTAAAATGATACAGGATGAGGAAATAATCTACAAGAAACTAGAAATTTTAAAAGAACCTGTAGTAAAGATTAAAATTTTTCACATGAGAAAGAGATTTTGGAGTAATCAAGTATTCTTCATTTTCCCCCTCTATCCCTTGAGGATTAATTTTAGTATTCTAGAAAACTCAAGGACCATGAATTAAGGATTCGTGATTTGTATTTAACACAATTTACCTATTGAACCATAAACTTGGTTGAAATTATGCAGAAAAAATAAGTTGTGATAAACTACAATGATTTAGAAAAATCAACATATTTCAATTCACAAGATCCGAGCACAATGTCAGCAATTTTATCAAGGAATTTTTTTTTTTGCTGAATCATAATTTATTAAAAAGCGTCAAGCACCACTACGTGAACAAGCATACACAGAGGCTCCAACCCAAGACCTCAAACCCAAACCCCACAAGCCCTCAAACCCAAAACCCACAAATAGCAAAAACCCAAAACCCCCCTGTTGCCCTCAGTGCAAGACGGCCTGAGACTTGCCTTTCCCCCACCTAGAGGAGGCACCCTTATTAAGGAAAGAGTTTTGGTGAGGGAAGATAGAGTTGGTCGAGTGTCATATTGGAATAGATACATTAGAAGCATCATTTTAACACCTTGGACCTGTTTCCGAAGGTTTTTTTTGTGCAAGCAATTGCCAATTCTGACATATCTTTCTGCATGGTTGATGCTAACAAGAGAACAAAGAGAAGTTCAAGTTTCTAGTAGCAATTATCTATATATATATAGATATGCAGGTGACAAAAAAGGAGTGTAAAACTTCAAGTTACCTTATCCATGATTCTGGAAAGCTCTTCCAGCTTCTTTGTTCTTTCTAAGTGTCCATGTTCTTCTCAGCAAAATAATAGACGACCCTACTAAGGATATCAATCGGTTGAGGCTGTGTACTGATAGATTCGGAGTAAAATATGCAGTATATATATGAGCAGAGATCTATTTCCAAAAAGCGCAGCCACAGCTCTATCTATTCCAAATGTGTCTGGGTACACAAAAGTCCATAGCATACCAAGCTATTACCACTACTGTTCCTGATCTTTATTCCAACTGCACGCAAACATTTTATGCAGCAGAGCTCTACTCTTCAGGGAGCACTGTTTCAGTACCTTCAATGAGAAATTCAAAAAAACAGCTTAGCATAAGGAAATTGAATCTTTGTCATGTTTTACTAAGCAATAACTAAAAGAAACAATGCATTGAATCAACTTTCAAATTAGTAAAGAAAAGACCTAATATTAACATTATTAGTAAAGAAATAAACTCAAATTGTTCTTGGTAGTTTATTCTCAGTCCCATCATGCCAAATGTGAAAGAAAACATAAACAAAAAGAAAATAAAGACAATAGCGGAAATAATAAAATAAGAACACAAGGAATTTTTACGTGATTCGGTTTATGACCTACGTCCATAGATAAAGCCCAAAGGGCTACATTATGCTTTTATTCCTTGATATTTTCACAATACATTAGATTCCTATTTATAGAAGAATTTGGATTGATAAATATGGTAATCAAATCAATGTCAAATCTGATTACAATCAAATCTTAATAAGGAAAGTACCATAATATAAAACATACAATATCAATATAATATATTTCCTATATTGAGAGGAAATATATTCTCTAACAAAAAGTACAAATGGACCAAATAATTCCTATATCGCATATCGGATGTCTGGAAAATAGTGAAAAAAGGTTTAAAAAATGCAGGATAGATACCGTATGTTTCTGCATAATGATTTGCGATGATAGATCTTTGTGGAGCTTGTAGTAACAAAGACAGGTGTAGAAAATAGTATCCTGTGTGTCAACATGAATAAGACTCCCCTCCCTAAGCTTTAAATGCCTGCTTTCTACTCCAAGATAGCGATGAGACCGTATGGCCTAGATAGGGAGCATGAGGGGTATTCCTTGATTTTCTGTTTCTTTATTTTCATGTTCATTTTTCTTTGTGGCCATGAAATACAGTGTGGGAAGTCATTACCTCTGATTTGACATTTATGGTCTACTTGATGAATATTTCCCTTTCCTAGGAGGGTAAATCAACTTCTCTTTCTGCTTTGAAGCATTGACTAGTAGTTCAACCTTTTTTTTTTCCTTTCGTTGATTCCCCAACATTCAGGAAATGGAAATACCATGAATTTCATAGATTGCCACAAAGGGATGATGAACTTCTGCAAAGTAAACACCAGGGATATTATTAACTAAAGGTAAACTATGAGCCACAACTCAGGTATATAATTATTAAAGGACAAGTCCATAGACATAAATGAGCATTCTTTGCCACCAGAGGATCTACTAAGTACATATGTTGTTTGAGAACTTCAATGGGAAACTACAAAACTGTGGAACCGCCATTCCCACCGTGTAAGAGGAAGATTTCCAGAATAGGATAGAGCCATGTCATTTGTGAAATCATTATTTTTTCGACAAGTAATTCAATCTCATTAGAAAGCGCAAAGGGGTGCAACCCAAGTACACAGGAAATATACAAGAGAGACTCCCTATTAGGAAGAAAAAGAAGAAGACAAGTCCGAAAATTCTATAAAACTAGAAAAGTGAGGACTATTATATGCCGTCGTCCATGCATGAAGGGATTTGAACATAAGAGTCTTTGGCTCTACCACCAAAATCTTGCAATCTTCAAAGCTCCTTGCGTTCCGATCTTTCTAAATACACCACATTAAGCACAGAGGGGCCAACCTCCAAGCTTTGTTACACTTCTCAACTAACCTCTCCAGCTAGCCAACAACTCTATCATCCTTCTAGGTATGACCCATGGTGGTGTTGAATAGAAACCTGGTACTGTAAAGTGGAGGTGCAGGTGGATTCAAAGAACAATGTGGTAGTGGTAGCAACGCTGCTGAAAACGATAGCGGCTGCAGCTGTTACTGAACACGAGGATTTTTTTTATAAGAAAAAAAAAAAACAATTCCTCACAAAGGAATTGTGAAGGGAGTTGGGGGTCCAAATGCAATATCGCCTCTTGAGGTTCTTACCATTTCTACAACACCAACAATCATACATTTAACATCTAATGAAATCACAAGGCAAAAAGCCTCTAAACTACTAACTTTGCTCAAGCAATAGGTAGTAAAAATATGAATACATGCATCATAAGGAAAGAGGAAAAAATAAAAAAGAGAGAAAAAAGAAAAGGCATATGATCTTCCCTTGCAGATGTTAAAGTATTGATTAAGTGATTAAATTTACCTCTTCCTATATGCTTAAGCAACTGAAATAAGTGGTGATTTAATATGGTATCAGGCCAAAGGTCCTAAGTTCGAACCTTGACTTCGCCATTCACCCCATTTCAATTATATTCCACGTGTTGGCGTCATCTATTAAAAGGTAATTTCAACCCACGCGTAAGGGGGAGTGTTAAAGTATTGATTAAATGATTAAATTTACCTCTGCCTATGAGCTTAATCTTTTGGGATAAGTGGTAGTTTAACAGCAAAAACTTCCTCATTTTAGGCAATAAATGTCTATCCTTGAAAATTCTATGTGAATGTTCTCTATCAGATCATAAATATTGTTTAAACTCAGGAATGCAATTTAGAACCCCATTGTTCAACTTCATTCTCAGTATTAATAATAATAATAAAAAAAAAAGCTAATTAATAATTGCTAATGGCCGAAATCTAATGCTATTTTAATATAGAAACAGAATTTAATCAGCTTAGAGAAAAAAAAAAGATATGATCATGTAAATGCCATAGGCCAATAAAAAGGCAACAAGAATGCATACCATTTGTGAAGTATTTCAGGACCAGGTGTCTTATTGAAGAATTGGAATGTTGCAGTAACACATACTTCCATAAGCGCTTGAGTGGCTGGCTATCCAGAATAGACATTGCTGTCTTTGCTGTCTTCTGTTTTTAGCCCATCTATCATGTGTTCTTTTTCTTGTACAGTTCCTTCAACAGCTTCTGAGCATCGGCCTTCTTTCCTGGTCTAGCAAACGTAGAACTGATATGTAAAAGCGTACTTTCACATGGAACAAACCCTTTCTCATGCATCTCTGTGAATAATCTTTTTGCCTCAGCTCGATATGACACTTTCAATGTCCTGTCCAACTCTCGTCGATTAGATAGATTGCACCAGCCACAGATTAGTATGTCGTAAGTTGAAGAATTAGGGGACACCCCTCTCACCTGCATCTCATTTAGAAGCTCTCTAGCTTGGCTCATCTTTCCCACCTTAGCAAAATCACTAATAAGCACATTGTAGGTGCTAGTTTTGGGAACAAAGCCTTTAGTTACCATTTCACAGTAAAATTTTATTGATTCCTTCTTATTTCCAAGCTTACCATGACCAGAAATCAAAGTATCATAAGTAGAAGCATTAGGGGCAAATCCTCTCTCCTTCATTTCACCAAATAATTCTTCCGCCTCTCTCATCAAACAAGCAGCTGAAAGACCCCCTAGAAGGAGATTGTAAGTAGAAATATTTGGAGAAATTCCTTCAACCAACATACTAGAATAAACAGCAAAGGCCCTTTTTACATGGCTGCTTAAACAATATCCACGAATAAGAGCATTATAAGTGATAGTATCCGCTAAAATTCCTCTTTGTGTCATTTCTCTCAATACTGAAGTAGCTTTCCTAGTCATCCCTAGCCTGCATAAGGTAGTGATGAGAGTGTTATAAACTGCCTGATCAAGTTTAAGCCCCATATCTACGAGTTGCTCATGCACTTCTAAAATTGCATCCGCCCTTTTACTCCTAGAAGATGCATCAAGCAAAACTCTATGAGTAGTTAAAGTAGGTTGAAGCCCCAGAACCAACATTTCATTCAAAACGTCCATTGCTCTTTTAATATCACCATCTTCACAAAGCCCAGTAACCAGAATGTTACAGGTGATTGAATTTGGCATTAAGCCTTGACTTTTCATGTCATTCCAGAGTTTCAAAGCATTTTCCAAGTTACCCTGTTTGCAGTAGGCATTAATCATGGTGTTGTATGTAGCTTGATCTGGAGACAAACCCAACTCTCTCATTCCAGTATAAACAGATTCTGGTTCACATTTTCCAAGCCTCAATAGACCATTGATCAGAACATTATATGCAACAACATCAAACCTTATATTTCTCTCTGTCATTTCTTGAGCCATGTTAAGAGCAGCCGACTCCTTTCCAAATTTAAAGAAACCATCCATTAATGATGTATAATTGACATGGTCAGGCAACACGTCCCGGGATGTCATATCTTTTACTAATCCCTCAGCCTCCTCCATGCTCCGTCCTCTTTTCATGTTGTTCACGAAGGCATCAAGTACAAAATTGTTTTCCTCTAATCCTCCCATTTTCATTTCATTATACAGATCAAGAGCAGTTGCTTGCTTACCTGCCTTCAAATAGCCATCAATTAGTGTTGCATAAACAAAAGCATTTGGCAAGATATTTCGTTGCACCATCTTCCTCAATACATTAACAGCTTCACCAAGCATTCCTTTCTTCGTATAGCCATTTATGATAGAGGAATAAGTAATAACATTTGGAAAAACACGCTTCTCCTCCATTTCTTGCAGTACAGACTCTGCAGTAGCCATGTCTCCTAACTTGCAAAGCCCGTCGATTAATTCAGAATAGGTAACATAGTTTGGAACTAGATTAAGCTTGGAAAATGTTTGCAACGTGTCCACAGCTTGATTGGCTTTCCCAACCTTAAAAAGTCCATCCATTAAAGTAGTAAGCGTGACCACATCAAAAGCAATGCCACGAACTATCATTTGGCTCTGAAAGACAAAAGCCTCAACTGTTCTCCCTGCCTTAAACAAGGAATCAACAATGATGGTATATGAGACATGATTAGGATCCACATCCATCTTCTCCATCTCATTCATAAGTACTTTTGCTTCAGCTAATCTTCCATGCTTGCAAAGACCATACATAATGGAACTGTAAGTGACTACATCAGGGAAGAACCCATTCATAACCATGTCCTCATACAAAGAAAGTGCTTCCTCAAGCCCTTGCTGCTTACAGTATGCGCTAATGAGGGTAGTGTGGGTAATAAGGTTTGGTTTCAAATCCACACTGTCAGCCCTATCCTCAACATCATCAATTTTCAAAACTACACAATCTTCGTTACGCCGAAACCCCGAAAGCTCATCAATAAGACTCTTGGCCTTAACAAAATCACCCGTCTTGCAAAACCCATCTATAAAAGTATTATAAGTAACAATATCAGGAAAAAAACCCTCCTTTCTCATACTCTCCATCAATTTGAGCGCATGGTTAGCTTCCCCAGCTTTGCAATACCCATTAATCAACGTATTGAAACCAACAACATCTGGATGAATCCCCCCATTAACTAAATCATCCATGACCCACTTTGCATACTTTACCAGCCCAATTTGGCAAAACCCATTAACCAATATATTGCAAGTAAAAGAATCTATGCACACACCCTTCTTTACCATTTCAGATAAAAACGCAAATGCCCGATACACCAACCCTTGTTTACACAACCCCCAAATGACGGTATTATAGGTAACAGTATCAATCTCTGCACTCCTAAGCAAATCCAATGCCAAACCCAACTCACCCACTTTGCATAAAGAATGAACCAATATGTTGGAAGTGAAAACATTAGGCAGAACCCCACAAGTGAGCATATCATTGTAAAGAATCCATACCTGAGGAACCAAGCCAGAGGCATTGAATTCGTACAGAAGCCGATTCCACAAGTGCAAAATTGGAATGATACCGTGGTTTCGCATAGAGAAGAAGGTCTCCGAGGCTTTGGAAAATCTTCCACAGGCCAAGTAGAGGCGGATGAGGGTGCAAAAGAACGAGGCATAGAGATGTGCCTTTAAAGGTGAGAAAGTGATGGCATTGGTGTTACTACTGGGATGGGAAGGGATGTTTGTGAGAGTGGAAAGTGGGTTTTGGTGGGGTTTTAGGTTCTTGGTGGACGAAGAGAAAGCCAAGCATTGGGAGAGAAAAGTAAATGAACGGAAGGTCTTTCTCTGCTTCTTCAAGTGCTGCATCATTTTTCAGGTGCTTCTTCTATCAACTATGCCACTGTATGTGACTGTTCTACTGTCTTCTCACCTCCAAATTGGCATCTCAAGTCGATATCAATCGCGCTTTGCGGTGCAAGTTTCCCAAATTGTTGTTGCTTCAAAAATCCAATGGTTGCACCAAAACACCCTCGCACTCCATCGTTTGTCCTCAATACACTTCTCCTTTACTCATCAGGATGCGGTGTAGACAGCAGTTTGAGGGGGGGGTGGGCTGCACGGCCCAAATGTGGTCCAATCCAGTCGGTCTGTATATTGGCCATATCCACCGGTGGATCGGGTTCCAGTGCAATAGTTAAGCCAGCTCCAAGTGAGAGTTGGGTCGGGTCACACCATTTTTGGATGGTGGTCGGATAATCCAAGTAAATGGGACTTAGTCAGTTCGTCCGTTTGGATGCAAGTAGAAAACGTTTCTCCTTACTACAGTATTTGCTTTTTTTAAAAACAAATAATATTTTATTCAATTTTTTCTAATTTTATTTTACAAAGTCAAACTTCAAAATTCGTGTACCAAATAAGAATTGAATTCTGATTTTTAAAATTGAACCCCCAAACGCACTAAGTTGTTCAAATATCTGTTCAAGCAAGTGGAGCCCACCCTATGCTCTCACATGAACTGCCTTATTAGAAGCATTCATAGTCAAAAGCTATTTTTGTGAGGTAATTTGGTGAAAATGCAAAAAAACAAAAAAACAACTCTCAGCAACCTCACCAATCTAAAAAAAGTTGGTGAGTGAACGGTACTCACTAACTTTGATGATTACTATTCACTCACCAAATCATTAAAAAAACTACAAAAATTAGAATTTCTCTCTTTTCTTTTCTTTTTCTTTTTTCTCCTTTCTTTACAATCCAACCAAACTTTGACATGTTGATCGTCTGTTTGGTAATATTTTTAAAAATTCCAGTTATCAATATAAAAAGAAAAAAGAAATAAAAAAATTCGGGGGCTTTTCAAATGCGAAAAATTATTTTGGAATATCAATTATTTAAATAGATTTTTAAATGTGGCATTGACTATCAATACATTTTATCAAAATAAACCATAAAACTTTTTCGAAAAACAAAACAATTTAAAAAAAATATGGCCGCCGTTAAGAAAAGACATACATTAAAAAAAAAATTAAATAGAGAGAAACAAAAAAATCTAGAAAAGTATTATTTAAATAGAATAGTGATAGTGATTAGTTAAAATGTTGAAACTACTAAGGTGCTTTAAAAAAGTGACTTACCAGAATAGAGAAAAGTAATTTTTAACTATTTTAACTAATAAAATTTGGTAAGATTACTAAAAATATTCTTACAATGCAATAAGAGCATTCACATTCCGCTAATCAAATATTATTTTGCTACCCATAAATTTATACCAAATTATTGAAAAGAAAAAGAAGACAAAAAAAAAAAAAAAAAAATTCCCTTTAAACTAAGCCCAATTACTTGGCCCTAAAACCATTTGCTATTAACTACTAAGTCCATCTTAACCCAATACGTGGACTGTGGAGTATTGGGCCATGCATTAAAAAAAGAAAAAGCAAAAACCCTAACCCCTGGTGGCCAAAATTTCTCTTATTTTCTGTGTGTTTCCCCAGGGAAAATCTCAGGCATTTCTTCTCACCTCCAATCAAATGAATCGATAACAAACAAACCAACAACAACAATGGCCGCCAAATCACAGCAGTTCTCATGGTCACGCGTCCTCCTCCACTATAAGGCCCTGAAGAGACCCACCAAACACCCACTACACTATTCCCGGAAAATCTCCACTTTCCCACAGTTTCCCACCTCACAAACACCGAATTTCTCATTTCTAACCAAGAGCCATTACTCCACTGCCTCAAACAGGGTGATCCAGGAACTTCTGGCGGACGTGGAGAGAGAGAGGCAGAGAGAAAGAGAGCAGAAGAAAAGGACTGGCTTGGACACCAAAGACATTGACGCTGAGGATGAGGAGGACTACATGGGGGTTGCTCCATTGATAGAGAAGCTTGAGAAGGAGAAGCAGAAGCTCAAGGACACTGGGGACTTGCACCAGTACGAAGAGCGTACGGACTCAGATAGCGACGACGACGACGAGCGTTTTAGCCGTGAAGCCATGGAGAAGAGGCGGGACGAGTTCGAGAGGAAGTTCAAGCGGCACGAGGAATTGCTCAAGAACTTTACCGAGGCTGGTATGAAATGTGGCCTTGTTTGTTTAGATGGTTTGAGTTTTGGTTATTAATGTTCGGTGGGACAAGTTCGTACCGTGTGTTTCCTCCTTAGAAAGCGTAAGAAAGGACTTGAAAATGAATATTGAAAACTGGGCTTACAGTTCATTCCTTGTTTTGTTTGTAATGTTGAGTGGAAGTGATGTGTTTGGTAGCTTAGAAAGTGTGGGAGAAGTATAGAAAATGGAAATTAGAGATTGGATTCGGGTGCTTTATTTTCCAGCATGTTTTGATTGATACCTTGCTTTTTATGTTTGTAGTTTTTAGTGGAAATAAATAGGATTTAGTTTTGGTTAGTTAGAAAGTGTAGGAAAAGAAATGAAAATTGAATGTTATATCTATTTTACTAGATTTACAGTGAATAAAGTGCTTACTTACGGGCTTTGGGGGTTATTTTTCCCCAATGAAATTTCTATTACTTGTCAAAAACAAAAAAGAGTACACTTTTTGGTCGCTGAGGAAAGTATGATGCTCTAATAAATAAAGTCTGATCTAATATTTCGGTAGTAGAATTTATTTATTATTCTTCTTTGTAACTCAGCAGAAAATATTAAATTTAATTAATACACTTTTCCCGTTCTTTTGCATTACATTTTCAATTATGGTTTGTTTAATAGATTCACTTCTTTTTTTTCAAATGTTTAGTGAAAAATCTTGGATTGCTCTGGAAGCAAGAGAAACTGCTAAAATATGGGGGGGAAGGAAAAGAAAAGAACAAGAGAGAGAAGAAGAAGAAGGAAAGAAAGAAAGAAAGAAAAAAGGCCTTTGAATATTTGACATTTTTTGTGTTTCAAACATCATGTTCCATATATTTTCTTTATTTCGAAGAATGAGTTGGTTTAGCCAATGTCTTTTGGTTCAAATGGCAATTCCACTCCCCATAAGAAGGGGGTGGTGTGTGGTGGGTAAGGTTATGCATTCAAGTCCCCTGGAGTTCATGAACTGCTTACCAGTAATATATGCGTGGATGCGCGTGTGTGTGAGAGAGAGAGAGAAAGAGAGTTTTTTTTTTTTTTAAATGCAAATTGATCTGGATTCTTTTTGGTATTATCAAACAGATACACTTGATGATGCCTTCAAATGGATGAATAAAATAGACAAGTTTGAGCAAAAGCATTTCCAACTTCGGCTCGAGTATCGGGTCATTGGTGAGTTGATGAACCGTTTGAAAGTAGCAGAGGGAAAGGATAAATTCATTCTTCAGCAGAAACTAAATAGGGCTATGAGGTTGGTGGAGTGGAAGGAAGCTTATGATCCTAAGAATCCTGCCAATTTCGGAGTTATTCAACACGAACAAGTTGGGGCCTCTGCTGAACTTTTGGAGCATGCTGGATTTGAGAAGGCAAAGCAAATGATTCAAGGAGATGATGATGATGTGGAAGAGTTTGATGACATGAAAGAGAGGGATGACATACTGTTAGAGAAGCTTAATGCCATTGACAAAAAACTTGAAGAGAAGCTGGCTGAGTTGGATCATACATTTGGAAAGAAGGGTAAGATTTTAGAGGAAGAAATCAGAGATCTTGCTGAGGAGAGAAATGAGTTGACAGAGAAGAAAAGAAGACCTCTTTACCGGAAAGTAAGTGCATGTGATCATTCTTCTAGGTTTTTGTTGTTAATAAATAAAATTCATCATGATTAAGGATTAATGATTGTTTGATTATACTAAGTGTTTGTAAATTGAGGAAATGTTTTGTGCCAAAGTGATGTTCGTTTTACCCTTCTTCACCTTGTTAATATTGTCATGCTAGTACCAAAAAAAAAATATATATATTGTCATGCTAGTACTAGGCAATTATGTTGGTTGCATCGAACAATTTCATTTGGTTTTTATGAAGTTAACTTTCTCTTGCTTTTGTTGGCTGTTCAATTCATGCAATTAAATGTTACCATAAGCGGTTGCATATTGAAGTGATGAAAAATCATTGAAATAACAATGACTATTGACATATCATGAGATGTTCGTCTGATGTTTGTAGGGGGAAAAAGATAATGAGACAATTGTTAACCATATGGTTATGTATGTTATCCTGATTAATGGTGAGTGATTCTTTTTTATCTGTTCTAAAGCATGGCATCAGTTTATGCTCATTTGTCCATAGTCATATCAAGAAAAATGCCTCTATTAAAGTGGGATGCTATCCTTTGGTCACTGTTTTTCTTAGAGACATGTATAAATGCCTATCTGGATCCATGTTTGCTTTAAAAGATTCTCTGGAACTTCAATATGACCTTGAGCTTGTAGCCTACATTATTTAGATTGATCTTTGTTTGATAGACCATTACATATAGGCAACAATTGTTATTTATTATTTAACAAGAAGCCTCAATGCCACCTTCATTGCTCTTATACCAAAGAAATCGGGGGCTGTTAACATTAAGGATTTTCGACCTATTAGCTTAATGGGTGGAGCATACAAAGTTGTTGCCAAAGTTCTAGCTAACAAGTTGAAATTGGTAATGGAGAAGATCATTTCCAAGCCTCAAAATGCTTTCATCGAGGATAGGCAGATTCTAAACTCTGTTATCTACCAACGAGTGCCTTGATAGTAGGATGAGATCTGGGGAACTAGGTGTGTTATGCAAGTTGGATATTGAAAAAGGCATGACCATGTCAAGTTTCAAGCCAAATCTATTTGGGACAACATTAGAAGATAGAACACTGTTTGGCTAGTTGGATGGAAGAGGATGTGCTTGTTAAAGGGTGAGAGAGTTACCTTGATTAAAAGCACTTTATCTAATCTGCATACTTACTTCATGTCTTTTTTTCCCCTCCTGGTCAGTGTTGCCAATCGCATAGAGAAGTTGCAATGGAATTTTTTGTGGGGTGGCATTAGTGAAGAGTTCAAATTTCACTTGGTTAGCTGGCCTAAGGTATGTACTCCAATTTCTAAAGGAGGGTTGGGGGTCTGAAAATTTCTTTCGTTCAACCGAGCTCTTTTGGGGAAGTGGCTTTGGCACTATGCTCATGAGAGAGAGGCCTTATGGAGGGTGGAACTGGATTCTAAATATGGCAGCTCGTGGGGGGGGAGGGGGTGGTGTTCAAATGAGGTTAATGGGTCGTATGGGAATGGGCTTTGGAAAATATTAGGAGTTGGACATAGCTTTCTAGTCATACTAGATTTGAAGTAGGTAACGGCTCCAAAATTAGATTCTGGCATGACGTGTGGTATGGAGATCAAGCCCTCAAGATCGCTTTTCCAAATTTGTTCAGTATTGCCCGATTCAAAGAAGCTATTGTGGCAAGTCATTTGGATATTTCTAGTGCCTCTGATTAGTGGAATGTTTACTTTCTTAGTGCAGCTCACGATTGGGAGGTGGATCTTTTACCTCATTCTTCAATTTGTTGTGTTCCTTCATATTGAGACGAGGTGGTAAAGACAAGCTTTATTGGGTACCTTCCCAGAGAGGTTTGTTCGATGTTAGATCATACTACAAATACTTAGCAAAAAAAATATATATATGATTGTTCTCCATGATAGAACTCTCTTTTTTTAGAGGAGTATTTGACATAATAAGGTTCCCTTGAGAGTGACGTTATTTGTTTGGTTGGTCATATTAGGGAAGATCCTCACCATGAACAATCTTAGGAAGAGACACAAGATCATTGTGATTGATTGACGTTGCATGTGTAAAAAGAGTGGAGAGTCAGTGGATCACCTTCTGCTCCATTTTGACATTGACAGTGCTCTTTGGAACACTATCTTTAGCAGTGTAGGGCTGGCTTGGGTTATGCCTATTCGAGTGGTAGACCTTTTCGCATGCTAGAGAGGGCAAGTTAGTAGGCTTCAATTTGATGCAATATGGAAGATGATACCATCCTGCCTTATGTGGTATTTTTGGAGGAAAAAAATGATCAGAACTTTGAGGACCATGAGCAGACATCGGTGGAATTAAAAGCTTTCTTCTTGAAGACACTTTACCGTTGGGTTGCTGCCTTTATTTTTAATATTTCTAGCTGTCAAGTTTTTCTATATCTTTTCTCTTCTTCTAGTTAGGTGTCTCTCTGTCAATTATTTGAGTATTGTAAATAAATTCCTATACTTCCTGAAAAATAAAAAATAGATGTGCATAATATGCATAGTGAATGCCTTGTCCTGAAAGATCTATGCTGATTATCCTGGGATAAATTTTTTCTGCTTTTTATCGAACCTTTATCTTTATGATTTTGACCATGTTTAATAAAGTTTGTTCTTTCATGTAGTTACTTCTATTTTGTTTTTTAAAAAATAATAATAATAATAATAATAATAATAATAATATTCTGCTGTTATCTTCACTGTAGATTATGTTGCATTGTTTTCCAGTAAGAAAAGTAGTGTTATACTTTCCTCTGTCCAGATTTTTTAATCATTTCATTCTTTCTACATAAGCTCATTATTATTTAATGGCAGGGTTTTGATGTGAAATTGATTGATGTAAATCGAACCTGTAAAGTTACAAAGGTATTGTCTCCCTTCAATTTATCTTTATTGAGAATAATGTTTATTTTTTGTTTATTTATATCTTAATCTTATATGATCTAGGGTGGGCAAGTGGTCAAATACACTGCTATTTTAGCTTGTGGAAACTATCATGGTGTTGTTGGTTATGCTAAAGCCAAAGGCCCGGCAATTCCTATCGCTCTTCAAAAGGTATCTTTTTTTGTGCTATTTGTTCTATTGTGAATTCTTTGGGATCATATTTGTTTACCTCCTGCTTTATAACTTGGTATTGTTACAAATTTACTTGATTTGATTGCCAATATATAAGATTCAGAATTAAGATATAGGTCATAATATGAATAATCTGCAATATATGTTGAATAATACGCAATATACACAGGATCTAATAAAATGTGCAAGAATTATCATATACGTCTATATATATATATATATATATATATATATGAATAAATATACGTCTATATATTGATGATTTTATGTATAAAAAATTGTGTTTATAGAGATTTTAGGAACTTATGAATTTAGTTGGTTTGATATTTGATTCTAGTTAGATCTGCATTCAAACTCTAATTTTTAATGGGGTGCTAGATCATCTAATTGGAACTGATTTGAAGAAAGTTTGGGCAAACAATTTTGCTCCTCAAACTTTGGGATCAGTACTATTTGGTCCTTGAACGACAAAACTTAGCAATGTTAAGCCCGGATTTTATAAATCGTTTCAATCTCCAACCCTCCTTCCAAAATCTGTTAAATTTTGCAGAGCGCGTTAACACGTGACCAATGACATGACCCAATTTATTGCATGTGGCTGACCATGTGGCATTTTTTGTCTATATTGGTTATCATTTGTATTCAAAATGAGACAAGGTCTCCCTCCCTCCTTATCTCCCTCCTCTCTCTTTCTCTCTTTGCATTTCGTGGCTTATGGATCCCAGCAACCAAATGGAGGCTAAAGCCTTCATTCTACCCAGGACAACAAAAACAACTGAAACAAAAGATTTAAAATGTCATATTCTTGTACTCTTCTTCATTTTCCTTACCACCAAACAAATTCCACAGCTCAATTTTCCCAAAATGAAAGTACAACCACAAAGCCACTAGATCTTCACAAAATCTGATTGAAACCCCAAGATCTAAGCCAGAAAAACAACACCACGGCCACCGCAAGCATCATCATGGTACGAAGTGTCATCCATCAAAAGCATGACCATTGGCAATAAAGCCAGGAGCCCCTGATCTGGTGTGCTTGTTCAATAAAGTCTAAGGTGTGGTCAATACCTTCACAATCATTCCATGGAAATGCCACCAGGTGGGCTCCAACAACTGTTCTCTTCACATTCCTCACCGTTCTTCTTACTTTCCCATTGGCTTGGGCCATAGATGCTCAGTAACCAGACTTGGTAAAAGTCAGAGAGAGAGCTTGCCACTTATTTGTGAGCCTTGGTCCAAGCCTAGGCAGAGAAATGAAGCTTGGGAAAAAATCAGATGGAGAGAGATAGAGAGAGCTTGCCACTTATTATTGTGAGCCTTGTTGGTTATGTCATTTGAGTGGGATTGATATCCATGTGGACGCTTTGGATAAAATGCATCAGGTGATGGCACTTGCTGACATCATTTATAAAATTTAAGAGATTTTGAATGGAAGATTGATATTGAAACGAAGTCAAAAGTTCAGGCCTAACATTGCTACATTTTGTTATTTATGGATCAAATAGAAATTGACCTGAGTTAGAGGGTCAAAATTGTAATTTGCTCATAAAGTTTCCAGTGAACCATACATGGATTTACCTTGGCCTGATGTGATAAATCTGTTTACAGGGGAATGGGTGGCCCCAATAGGTGTTTGGTTTTCATCTCGGTTGGAACTCTATGTTTGTCTTTTTTAGGGATATGGTTATTGAGGGAGCTATTAGCAAGAGACTAGCAGGGTTGGAGCTCCCACATCAGTAGGTTGGAGGGCATCTCTAATCCAGTAATACTTTGATGTTTCTAGTTATTCCTTCCTTTGATATAATGCAGGAACAGAGTGCCAGGGGGTGCCCAACGGGTGGGGAAATCTCTATAGTTATTTACCACCTAGGTCTGGAATCCCGGCTAGTGTGGTTTTAAGATGAAGGATTGCTGGGATTTCTCTAGTGAGCTTGGGGAGTTACATCTTTAAGAGACAAGGATTGTGTGATATGATCTCTAGGGAAAAACTTCTATAGGACTATGGTTGTGGAGATTTCCTGGTTAACAGCATTTGTTGGCGCTCTTTATCCAAAGTAGATAAGCTAGGATGGATAAATTCAACTTTAAATAACTACAAAACTCTTACTCTATCAAGTTGAAGTCAAGTGGATGAATCTCATATTTATCATTTTTGTCTGTCTTAGGCCTTGTATCATGTTAGATCATAATTTTATTCATCTTTACATGTCTCAGTAAATATTCTTCAAGGCCTTCTCATTGTCCTTCGTTTGCCTTTGATCTGATCTATATCACTTCCTATTGGTGCTCATTTGCTCTCATTTACCATGACCAGTTGTCATTTTTCATTATCTAATCCAGTCCCACAATTTTACCATTTTAGCTTATTTCCTTTTCATGTCCTTTTGTGCTGCCTGCAGGCTTGAACTTCTTGAGAAATGCATTACTTTCTCATATATTTGTTTGGTTGCCATTTACATTCTATATTCTTATTTCAGCTAAAGCCCCCTTCATCGATGTTGTTTTTTGACCACCCTCTTTTCTGTACAAAGTATGGTTAGTTTCTTGTTGAGAAGGCAAAATGATTAACCCTGTGAGTATGGTAACTATTGCCACTCCTTTTGCTTTGTGAAAAACTTTAGTCTTTCTTCTTGTGTGTTTATAATCTGTATTTCGTATATTGGAACCTAAACTGTATGAAGAACTCTCATTTCATTCGCATGAGAAAATGTGGGTTTGCAGGTGCCCTCTCTTATGTTACTGACATGATGTTTTTGTATGTCTTATCTGATTGGTTCAAAAACAACCAGGCATATGAGAAATGCTTTCAGAATCTTCACTATGTGGAACGTCACGAGGAGCATACAATTGCACATGCAATTCAAACAACATATAAAAAGACCAAGGTATTCATCTATATTTCTATCAAGTTTCCATATTTTTTTCCATTTGAGTGCATATTGTCTTCTTTCTTTCCCTCTTTTCTTGGATTCTTTGTGCAATTACAACTTGGCTTTAAATCTGCATATGTTTTTAGGTGTATCTTTGGCCAGCACCAACCAGGACAGGGATGAAAGCGGGGAAAACTGTCCAAACCATTTTGAATTTAGCTGGTTTTAAAAATATCAAGTCTAAGGTAATTAACTACCAAACTGAATCCATGTTACATGGATATTTCCTGCATTCTTGATGTTTGCACTAACCGCGAAAACTCTTGATAGGTCGTTGGCTCAAGGAATCCTCACAACACTGTTAAGGTTCTCTTCAAAGCTCTTAATGCGGTAAGTAGCCCATCTTACAATATTATGGATGCTTTTAAATGGGTTTATCCTCCGAGATTTCATGTTGAACTGTTCTTATCTGTGAACTTACAGATTGAAACTCCAAAGGATGTCCAAGAAAAGTTTGGCCGGACTGTTGTTGAGAAGTACTTGCTGTGAAAGGTTTGCTTTTTTAAGATCCACTGCAATGCTTCCAGTTGTGCACTTATGTCTCCTTGAATCTCAAAGAAGGTTGCATTCCTTTACAAATTAGATGATGATTATGCAGATTTTGTTACATGTTAATTGCTTTTTACCCTTGTATGTTGTTTTGGCCACCGGCATTGCTTTCTCGTACTTTTTTTCTGTTGACTTTTTTGTTGTTAATAAGTTACACATGCATCCGGCGATTTTGAACCTATGACCTTGCGCTTCATCCCATTTTTATGAGGATAGGAGGTGTCATTTGGGGTAGAGCTCATTGGCTCTGTTGACATTTTCACCATAAGAGAAAGGAGAGAGTTTTTAGGCTTTATATTTTCAAGAAAATGATACAAGAGACTCAATTTGTAACTTCTTTCAGCATTAGTTAATTTCCCTTGGAATATGATTTGGTTAGTGCGTGTAATGTCACAGGGGATCAAGAGCAGGGAATGGTAATGGTTGTGGCAATCTATCAGTTCTTTGCACCCCACTTACCCTTCTTTCAAAAGATTTGGATCTTATGTGTTTTAACGGCTACCATATCTGTTCACTGCTGGAATGGTTGTGATGGTGGTTTGTGTTTGTGCCTGTGTTTCTTAATACTTTCTACTTATTTAAATATCATTAAGCACAAGCCTTACTAAATCGGTATTATAGGCTTACAATGGAAGATGAAGAAAGCCTATGACAGTTCCAGTTTCCCACAGGAATGTTGAATCTACCAACTCATGGAAGACCTCTCCAAATATCATGGACTCCATCCTCATTTGCAGTGCATTGTTCAATTCTATTAGGTTAGTTGATTCCTAAGAAACGGAAAATTTCCATGGACCATAGCATTCTCACATGCAATCATATATTCTATTAAAAATGAATGCGAGAATCACATGTTTTAAGAAACTTATGTCAGTTTAATAGATTGGATCGAAGAAATTTCTTCCAACCCAATTTGGAGAAAAACTGTCCAAGAAGGCACAGGTTTGAAGGCTTTTTTTTGGTAAAATTTGTATAAAATAAGTGTAAGACTTTCTCCCTTTCTTGATGGTAAAGGCTAGCGAATAGCAATAGTTGTAAAAGTTGATTGTGGGTGATTATTTGTTGATTTTATTACTCACGTGAAATAGTATTGCAGATACTCATCTAATATGATTGGATCATGAATGATACACGAGTTTTTTCAGTCCATGCATGTCATATGTTTTGGACAATTAATCAGTTTGCTAGAGTGGATTTAGATCCCCTGCCATACGGGCCCGAATTCCATGTAGTTTGGGCAAGGAATGAGAGAAGGTGCATAGGTTACGGGGTTCAGGGCCCGGAACCCACACCCCCTCTCTCATTCCCTAATTTGGATTAGGAGTTCTAGAGAATCTCGATCGTGCTAAAGTAGGCAACTAGGACTATAAATGAATAGAGTCGCTCGCCACTTGACTTGGGATTAGTTCATTAATGAACTGAGCTTGAACAAATTTTTAAGCTTGTTTTTTAATAAATGAAATTCGTATAAACTCAGTTCAACTTATATAAGATCATATAACTTTATTTTATTAGTTTTAACTTTGAAATGAGAAAATGTTAAGTATTTAAAAAAGATAAGTTCATTTTTATTATTAAAAATGGATTTTCTTTGTTATGTAATAGGTATAGTATGAAGTATTGTAATTATGAGTCTTGATATAAATATATGTTATTTGTGTGTATATGAGTGGGTTTGTGTTAAGCATATTGTGTGTTGGTGTGTGTAATGAATGTGTATATATGTGTCTTATACTATGCACATTAGTATGATTTGAGTTATAATATTATAAGACAGACATATAGACTCAAAATTAAATTATTTATAATTTGAGTTAACTTATTTAATTACTCATAGTAAAATCTAAATAATAAATAATTAACTAATAATTAGTATGAATAACTTAATTGAGTAGTTAGTGAATAAGTTCGAGTTAGATTGAAAAATAAATGAATTGAACTTGAACAAATTATCTAGTCCGGTGGTAATAAGTTTGAGTGTTTGCAAAATGAGTTTGAGCATTCAATGCTTAGCTCAACTCAGCTGTTGTAGGGACTCAATCCATGATAGAAATTTTGCACACGTGTATTCTTCCTAGTGAATATGCAAATGGCCTGATATGAGCTCATTTAAAAACCCATGTGAGTGGAGGTAGAATAATCAAATCTGTTACCCTTTTCTTGCACCGTCGGCAAAGTTGTTTGTTTTCTTCAGAAAAAGAAGATAAAAGAGCAACTTCGCTTTGGGTAAAGTTTCTGTGGAGCTTTTTTTAAGATACCCATAATAATTAAACAACGTGTCAAGTCACCAGGGATTGCTTGCTGTAAACCGAATATTCTCATCCAGAGATACATGACAGTCGGCAGAATCTTATGCCTTTCTGAAAGAAAAAGTTTCCGTTTCTATTTAATATATATAATTATGTTTTACCTTTTCACTTGATTAAAAAAAAGAAGAAAAAAGAGGAGAAAAGTAACAGATATATATTTTTTCTAATTAACCTATATATTTGATTACATCGTCTCATTTATATTTGATGTTATAAACAATAGCAATGTTATAAGTGTTTACACCAAATATAAATTTTGGGGGACCTACTTGTGGCATAGATCAATCAATAATTCAATTTGCAATTCGAAGACAATTATTGGCAATACTTGCTTTCTTAATAAAAATAATTAGATACACAAATTTGAATATGATCTTCATTCTTCAAGGTTTTCCATTTTCTCACGTAAATTTAATATATTATTTTACAAAACCATTTTTGTTTTATGAAAGAACGGTGATCGGCAATCGTCCCCTGCCTGCCCCTTTTCATTAAGAGAGATTTTTTTTTTTTTTTTTTATCAAAAAGTAATTTTTGATGTCACATTAGAAGTTGTTTTTTTATTAAAAAAAAAAAAATTATTTTTTTATTAAAAAAGTCGGTTGGGGGACGGTTCAATCATTTCCCTTTATGAAATTCTCGTTGTTTTCTATTTCCTAATTTCTTGCTCTATATTTTTTTTTTTTCCAAAAAATAAATGATTGGAGCAAGAATGTGGTCATTTGGAACCTGGAAGACATATGTTAGCTGCAGAACAATTGCACAACAATGTTGATGTGTTCAGCACCTTTTTTTTTTTTTTTAAAAAAAAGGTTGTATACATCAGCGTTGTTATGGAAAATAGTTGTGCAGCTAACGTATCTTCATTTGGAAATTATAACTTTTTGCCCAAATCAAATGGGAATAGGATCCTCTTATCCATTTGTGACAGCATGTACACTACTAAATCTACCAGGTCAAGATCCTCTATAATGTTTAGAGTTTTTTTTTTTGTTTTTTTTAAGACAGAAGTTTCTTACGAACCGGTTTGTAGAAAATTTTTATCCTTTTTTTCACGCACAATTTTTTGAATCTCAACTATTGTTTTCAAATTTAATTATTGAAAAATTATTATTTTAGTATCTAATACTATCTATGACAAAATATTCCTTATCAATCTAATATGATAAAATCTTGTATATCAATCAATCTAATATGAATACAAATTAGAAGAACCGAGAAATATTCTACACGTCATTAATCCAGAGATTCAAAGGGACCGCCGCGTGTCACCGAGTAACACCACCAACAAGACAACCTTCCTTATAGTGCACCTACCGTATCAAATATCAATCCCCGGATCAGGATGTCTAAAACCCAAAAAGCCGGATATTTCCATTTCAAGTTACACTGATCTCCGACTCTCGCTTAAGTTCCAATGGTCTCGTCGGAGGGCAGGAGCCCGGACCCGAACCCGATCTGGAAGCTTCTCGGGTTCGGGTTCTGGGTGCAAGGGTTCAGGTGCTTCCCGTGGATGGCCGTGAACTTCTTTCTGAAGGACGGGCTCAATGTGGACCCCTCCACGCTGCAGCTCCTACAGAACTCGGCCAACCTTCCAATGGTCGCCAAGCCCCTCTACGGCGTCGTTTCGGACGCCGTCTACGTCGCCGGCCAGCACCGCATTCCCTACATCGCCGTCGGAGGTAATAAAAAAAGGAAATCCAAATGATATCGAAGTTCTCCGAATTTTGATTTGTTTTGTGTTCTGAGTCATCTGATATGACTGCGAAGATCGATTTTGTTCGAAAACCGAAGAGGAGTGGCATTTTTGAAGATAATGGAAATAGTGATGGTAATTTAGATTCAGAAAATGAATTTTGGTACTCTGAATTTTTATCCCCACGTTTCTTTCTTTTCTTTTCTCAAAAAAATAGATAAATTTGATTTTCGGAATAACTAATGTTTGTATTTTCTGCTGTGAGCAAAAGCGAAAGTGGCGGAGATTCAAAGTCCTGAAAGCCTTTTCCTTTCTTTATGGAAAGCAAAATTCTTCTGCTCCTTTTTGCTTAAGTCATAAACCTCCGACATTTATCTAGTACACTAGTCTTTAGTTAAACGGACAATGTTATCTTGGTTGAGGAATTTCCTTCCGATCAGTATATTATCATGTGTTCAAAGGGCACGTGATTTAGTTGTCACTTAATAGTGCAGACGATCTGATTCTCATATGCATTTTTATATTTTTTTTTTGGAGGTCAGTTTAATAGTTTGAATTGAAGAATTCCTCCCACCCAGTAAACACTCTTTAATTGTTCTTTATCTGCTTTATTTTAAGAATTTCAGATGCAAGGTAGGTCATAGGAGGGCATGAACTGGTGAAAATCTAAGGTTTTAGAAGCATGTATCTTCGGAATCATTTGCTAAGCAAAAGAAATGGATACCTAATATGTTCTATATGACATGAACCTTATAAACTTAAAATGGTATTTCAGACTTGGTTTTTTGTTTTTTTGATGAACTATTTCAGACTTGGTTTGTTTTGATGTAATAAGCAGGGTTGATCTAACTGACCTTGTTGTTGAGATTGAGCGATGTTATATATACATACTATTGGAAATATTTAGTTATGATATTCATATAGTTGAATGTGGATATTTATTTATAGTAACAAAGAAAGGGAAAGATGGAAACTTGATGCAAAAATTGATGAAAGCTTGTGACTCAAGAAACACGTAGTTCTCTTTGTTGCTAAGATACCTGCATTAATCAACATGCTAAAAAAGGCTTCCTTCTTACTTCTCGGACGGCCAACATTTGAACAATCTTTTCGGCAGAGATACTGGCATCATTCAACTGATTGTGATCGTAATTTCTTTTATTATTAGTAGGGATTCTTACTATTTAGCAGCCTCATTTGTCACATAAAAAAATAATAATAAATAAATAATAAAAATCTTGATTTCCTTTGCAGAAGTAATATGGCCATAGTGTATTTCAGTACTTTACAAAGACATGCTTCATTTTAACTTATGGAAGACATCATCCCTTCTAAGTTATAATGTGTTTTCTCATAATATCTAATCTAATTTCCACTTTGCTTTTTGCTATCTATAAATTATTTTGATTTTTTTTTTTTTTAATTTTAAATTGTTATTCGGATGTCATTGCCAAAGCCCCCCCCCCCAACGCCAGCTTGCTCTCTCATCCCTCCCACCTAAGCGTGCTTGCTTTGCTCACTAGGACAGCAGAATGAAAAGCTGCTCGGCGCGCTAGCCCTATAACGGAGTCAGCTCAATCTTTTGATCACCCTTTTTTTTAAAAAACCATTTTTGGGGGGCTTTCACCTTACACACAGAAGATTGGAGTCTTATATACTGTGTTACAATCACCTCATATTGATAAAGAAACATTTTCTGGTTATAAAAACAGAAACGCATGAATTGCACAAGAAGTTCTTTTGGTTAAAACGCTGTGCAACTCCAGCAATCCAATAAATTTCTTGCTTGAAACAATTAATCTACCGTTTCCATGTTGCTTTTCATGTTTGCTTCCCAGGCTGATTGTTGTTGCATAAGATAATGATACAAGTAGTTAACCTACTGTATGGATTGGTCCTTACTCATATTTCATTACTGTCAGTCACTTTCTATACTTATATTTTAATGTAGAACAGTGCCGAACAGTTTATGAAAAATTAGATGGGAAAAAACCTATCTGGTTTATTTATGACATTGGTAATCCACAAAGGGGATAAGCTTGTCTGCTTCTTGAAATGTAATTCTCTAATGATGCATCTGGCTTCTTTTTGCAGCTGGTAGATCTTTCTTGTCACCCATCTGCCATTTTTTATCAAACCAAATCTTTGATTTGGACCTAAACTCTGGAATGCACAGGCTTGGGAGTTTATTTTGGACACCATGCCTAATGCACTCTTCATTTCCTTCATTATAAGAGTGATCAATTGAACCCCATTGTTTAAGTACTTCGAAAACACAATAATTGCTTATAGTTAAACCATATCTGAACTTATATTCTGTACTAATTTGCTGATGCTTGAAGAAGAAAGGTCTGATTGAAACCATGATCACTTGTACTTCTGAACTAGAGAGTTCTAGCCAAATGTACTCTATTATTTTTATTCTGCTTTTAGTGTATCTAATCTTGTTTTTTGCCATGCAATATAATTTTATTTTATTTTTCTAATTAATGACACAAATTTGTTAGTGCAGCTTTATTACAAGCAGTTTCATGGCTAGCTATAGCAATGCTCTCCCCGTCAAGCACCTCTATCTTCAGCATCACCCTATATCTCCTACTTAGTAACCTTGGTGCTTCAATAGCTGAGGTTGCTAATGACGCAATTGTCGCAGAGGTAGGAAAACAACTGACTTCCTCATCTAAAAGTTCTCAACCATCTTCCTCAGGAGAGCTCCAATCATATGTTTGGATGGCTTCCTCTGCTGGTGGAGTCCTTGGAAACCTCATAGGCGGTATTGCCATTGATCGATGCTCCCCGCAAACTATATTCTTGTTTTCCGGCCTTCTCCTTGCTCTCCAGTTTTTCATAACCATTTCTGTTCGCGAAAGCTCTCTTAACCTTCCCAAGAGCGCAGCCGATGCTGGGATTAGAAAACAACTTTCAGACCTCTCAGTTGCATTAAGAAAACCTGAGATTGCTTACTCATTAACATGGTTTGCAGCATCTTATGCCATGATTCCAGCACTAACAGGCACCATGTTCTTTTACCAGACACAGTATTTGAAGATTGAATCATCGGTATTGGGTCTCTCTAAGGTCTTTGGTCAGGCAGCGATGCTTCTGTGGAGCATCATTTACAATCGTTACTTGAAGTCGGTCCCACCCAGGAAACTGATTTCAGCCATTCAGGTATTGATGGCGGTATTTATGATATCGGATGTGTTGTTTGTTAAGGGGTTTTATCGACAGATGGGTGTCCCGGACTCTGCCTATGTTGTGATCTTCTCAGGCTTGCTGGAGGTTCTCTTCTTTTTCAAGATTCTGCCATTCACAGTTCTGATAGCGCAGTTCTGCCCTCCAGGATGTGAAGGATCTCTAATGGCATTTGTCATGTCTGCCATAGCCCTTGCATTCATAGTGAGTGGATACCTTGGCGTTGCACTTGCATCCTATGTTGGGGTTACAGGAAATGATTTTTCAGGACTCCCGCTTGGTCTCCTCATACAGGCAGTGTGCACGATTTTGCCACTTTATTGGTCGTCGTGTATATCTCACTATGTGAAATCCAAATCCAGGAGGAAAAAGGAGTGACTCGTGATAATAGTATTCTGCACAACATTTATTTATTTATTTTCATTTCTTTTGGTATATACTGTCATTCTCAATATTACCGTGTTTCAATTAACAAATAATCGTGTTTAGATTTCTCAAAGTTGAGTCTTTTTTTAGCTTATTAGGTGTATTCATACAATGGCGGAGGATTTGAATGCTACATTCTATAGAGGGCCTTTTGTTCCGAATTGTGTATCGAATGTCTATTTATGTAATCTCCTTTTTGGTTGGAACTGTATTACTTACCATGTCTTTGACAAGTTTAGATACTGTATTTTTTTTTTTATGAATAATGCTAGAAATTATACTTTTCTTTCACTATTATCTCATTATTATGCTGATGAAATAGTGCTCATTAGTCGGTGATTTTTTTTTTAACAAGAGCTGATCCAAAGATTGATGGCTGCTCCCATATCAATTCAGTAAGATGAGAGCATAATATATAGCACTACTCATTCACCTTTGATCTTTCTTCTTTTTTAAACAAGAGTTGGCTTCAATGTGCCATGTATCTTTCTACATCTGTCCAGGAGAAAGAAGTTTGGTAAAATCATAGATTGACCTGCAATTTCGGTTATCTAAACTAGGAGAAACAAATAAATCCTTGTATCCAACCGGCTAAGCATTGGTATGTTATCATAACAATTTAGCAACCCTGGCAATTAACCTTCCTGCTACACAATTTATTTGTAGTGTTTGACACTACCTTAATCAAACATGACAGTATACAACTTGAAACACTAAGCATATTAACAAAACACAAGCTTGACTCTTTTAACTACCAAAATCATCCTACTCATGTAAACATTTACCGGTATCTTTGAGACATCCATGCTTATGCTGTTGTTTTCTCATAACTGTCAATCACACAATGCAGCACACAACTTGCAAAAGTAAGTAAAACCCATAATCACAAAGATCCAATCAACCAACTTTTAAGAGACAACAGGCCTTCATTAAGATCAGCAAACTATGTAGCAAATCAGAGAAACATTCAAACACCATCGAAAACGCTAAGTTGGTGCAGCCAGAGGCTGAACACTTGAGCCAAAAAGCACAACTTTTCCAAGTCAATACACAACATTCCAACACCACCAGAAGGAGCAGTACTAAATTTCTACACGCGGCCATCCCACAAACACTGGATCCCAACTTTCCCAGCTTTCAGAAAGTCCTCAATTTCTCCAGGAGGGTTCAGACCCAGAGCACGGGCTCGCTCCCACCGAGCCAACCTGGTCATCCCCAGACACGGCCCGTACGCCATGTTCATGTCGAATTCCCGCAACACTTCCTCATTCTCGTCATAGTCATCTACCACCCAGAACCACACATTTGATAAGATTCTCAAATCCACGCTTTTCAAAAAAAAAAAAAAAAAAAAATGTATATATATATCGATTTATTTTTGAAACCCTAACCACCAAACAAAACCCTAACAGTATAATAATAAATAGAGAGAGAGAAAGAGAGGGAGAGGGAGAGAGAGACCTTTGAGGTCAGGGGAGCCGTGGGAGAGGAGGGCGGCGGGTTGGGTGACATCGGAGCCGCAAGTGGCGGCGTGTTTGGGCGATTTCTTGAGAGAAGAAGAAGGCTTTGAGGCCTTCTTGGTGTTGGAAGAGGGCTTCGTGATGCCGCTGTTCTTCTTCTGCCTGTAGAATCCCTTCATATTCCCTGACGTCGTTGCCATCTATCTCTCCCTCTTCTAACCTTAAAATTTTGAAATTTTGAAATTTTGTCTCCCTTCCAATGACTGTTTCTGAGATTGCTTCGTCGTAGGATTTTGAATTACTTGATGCCTTTCTTCCACTTTTGTCCTCGTTGCTTCTACCTATTTTCATTTCGAAAATGATGGAGTTACCGAATCTTTTATTACGAGATAAATATTAAGATAATATGAAATTTATTTATTGATTCGATAATATTTCCTTTTAATAATTGTTTTAATCATTTCTGAATCCGATGATCAAAAATTTAATAAAAAAAAAATGTTATGATTAATAAATAAGCTCCGTACTATTTTAATATTTATATATCTTTTCTTTTGTTCTCATATGACATTATCATCTGACTAACCATATTTTGTTTTGGCCAGCTGTGATGCCAAAATGAGAGTAAAAGGAAGCAAGTAATTTAAAAAAATATTTAGTGAGTTATTATAGTGTTTTTAAAATTTGGTAAGCGCTATTCACTCACTAAACGTGAAAACAAAACATTTTTTAATCTCTAACATTCTCTCTCCTCCCAAGAAATAATAAATAATTAATTTATATAAAATATTTAAATAGAATAGTAAAAATGAATAGCTAAAATAAAGACTCGCACTTTGAAAAAATTGATAACTAATAAAATAGAAAAATGTGATGCAATTAATCATTAAAGCCTTAACTTTGTTCTGCAATTAATCATTTCAGTTTATTATTGAAGGTATATACATTAAATCTAAACTAAACAAGTATATAACATGAAAACAAAAAATAAAATTAAAAATTTTAAAAATTTTAAAAAAAATTAAAAAAAATTAAAAAAAAATAAAAATTACATTTTACTCCTCCTGATGTATCCACCCATTGTCAATTTAACGCCCAATGTTCAATTTTTGGTAGATCACTCCCTTGACGTTTACCACATGTGTCCATCTGGACCTTCCGTCCACTTAGTCTATCAAAAATGACGGAAAAGAGATCACCTGTGTTGCCCGTGACCTTTTAAAACCCAACTTTTCAAAATTACCCAAATCAAAACGGTGAGTTTGGCCACTCCGCAAAGTTTATTGATGCGGACCCACAATCTTTTAACGCATATGTTTATTCATTCTCTACCTTTTCTCTTTGGTGTTTGGTTTCCTGGAAACTGAAAGAAAGAAAAATGACGGATTCGGATGAGCCTAGGAGCGGAACCACGTTCAACGTAGTGGGGACGAATGTTCCTCCAAAAGTTTTTTAAACCCCTGTTATTATGGGGTTTCAATGAGGATCGTCCCTCTAATATTTAATATTTGTCTCCCCTGAATCGTCTTTTTTTCTCTTTTGGAGTGAATTGTTCTGTTTTTCATCTTCTCTCTCAGCACTTTGCAGGCTTACCACCTAAGAATTACTTTTTAGAGTCTGCTAATGTTTTTTCTTCTCCCCTGCCACATCTTTTCTCCTATCTTCTCCTTTATTCTTCTATTCCCATAACTCATAAGGTATTATTTCAAAAAAAAAAAAAACTCATAAGGTATTACTCATAGGTTATAGGGTATATGCAAAACCTAGAGAAACTCAAATATATATATAATTATATATAGACTAAGTTTTATAAAAGAAAGAAAGAAAGAAAAAAAAAAGTTCTTTAACTTCATAATTTTGAACCTGATTTCCGTATTTTTTTAACAAGTAGTGCACAAACTCAGTAACTCACTATCATTTCATGATTATTAATTTTCACACTCATTATCTTTGTTGGGGATAAATCCCACTCAACCCGATCCAAAGAGGAGATTCAAAAGTCAAATAGGTCCAAACAGATAAGAATAATGATAAGATAAGAATAATGATCATATCAGAAGTCTAAGAAGATATCCAATTAGAAGTCTAGTAAAGGATTGAAGTCCAATTAGAACTCGGACAGCAGTTCTAGATCAACAAGGAGCAGGAGTCCTAATCCAGGTTTGACTCCACCTCTATGCCTATAAATAGGCCCATACCCCAGGTATAAACAAGGTCTCAATTTTTATGCACAGAGCATTATTTCTCTCACAGAAGCTAACTTAGGCATCGGAGCGGGACCCCCGGAAGGGTCCCTAGGTTTTGTTGTTTTGCAGAGTTATTGAGAAGCGTGAAGAACATCAAAGGAACGTGCAGATTCACACCATACCGGAAACTGTACCAACAGTTTGGCGCCGTCTGTGGGAAACGATTATTCGTTCCTCAGAAAAGAAAAAAAAAAAGATCCAGCATGGTGATGAACACACGTTCCGGAAGCCAGACCAATCGACAGCCCGTGGCCCCACAGGAACCGGCTATTCAGAATAATTTGCAGCCTCCACCGAACCCTCCCCCGGGGGGTGGAGATCAAGATCGCATAGCAGCGTTGGAAGCCCAGATTGACGACTTAAATGCAGAATTGTTACGCATGAGGCAGAGACAGCCCAATCCCGAGATGAACAGGGATGAGCGTGAGGAAGAAGATCACAATAGCAACATTAATCCTCGGAGGGAGGATGACCGTCAAGGAGATCTGAGCAGAATTATTGCCGAGCTGGAGAGAAGGTGCACGGACATGGAGATGGAAAGAAAGGACAAAGGCAGATCCGTAATGGTGGACAAGCTCCTAATGGGTACAGACTCACCCTTCACCAGACGGGTGGCAGGCTATCAGCTTCCCGATAAGTTTAAGGTACCCCAAATTCTAAGTTATGCAGGAGACAGAGATCCCTTGGATCACCTAGAGAATTTCAAAGCTCATCTAGACCTTCACGGGACACCCGATGAAGTAGCAAGTCGGGCCTTCCCTCTTACTCTTTCGGGGAATGCCCGAGACTGGTTCAGGAAGCTGCCCCCGAATTCCGTTGATTAGTTCAAGGAATTGTCCAAGATATTCCTAACGGAGTTCTTGGCTTTCCGGACAAGGAAGAAGCCTTCGGGATATTTGCTATCATTGCACCAGCAGGGCAATGAGAGTCTTAAGGAGTTTATGGCTCGGTTCAACCGAGAGAAGGCTACGGTCGAAGATCCGACCGAGGATATGATTTTTGCTGCCATTTATCAGGGAATTTCACCCGAGGAGCCTTTGATGAAGAAGTTGATCCGGAAGCAACCGAGTACCTTGCAGGGCCTCATGGATAAGGTAGAAGAATTCATCAATCAGGAAGAGACGCTGAAATCTATGGCCAGTTCTAGACTACCCCGAGAGACAGCCCCAGAAAAGAAAAGGAAAGAACTCAAGAAAGCTGATTGGGAAGAGCAGAGGCAGGTAAAGAAGTTCAAAGATTACAACTTTACACCTCTCAATGCCGAGATATCAGAAGTCCTCATGGAGATCAAGAGAGATCCGGCGTTTCGGGAACCGCAAAAGATACCAGGTAATCCTCCTTATAGGAATGCAGGGAAGTATTGTGATTTCCATAAACAAGCAGGTCATTACACCGAGGGGTGCGTAACCCTAAGGTTGTTAATAGAAGAATTCATAAAGAATGGCAAGTTGGTTCGGTTCTTGGGAGAGCGACAGAACCATCAAGGAAATAACAGGCCTCGGAATCATCAGGACTATCAGCCCCGAGATCAACAGCCACGGGATTACTATCCCCGAGACCGTCCTCAGCTAGACGAAAGGCATCAAGAGAATGCTCCCCGAGATGACATAGAAAGAAGAGAGGACCGAAGAAGCAGAAGCCCACAGCATAGAGAGCCGAGGCAACAGCAGTATCTGCCCGTGATCCCATAAAAAGGACTCTCGGGAATTTCAGGCTTGCTTTTATTTTTTAGTATTTATATTTGCAAAGAACTAGACTTTTATTTTTAATTCAGACTAGACAGAAAATTCCCCAGATTTTGGGAATAAGTATTTTCAGAATAAATGAATAAAGCTGACTTAAGCATCGGAGTGTTCCCGGTCTAGGGACCAGGAACCCGTTGATGTTGTTTCTTTTGCAGGCAAAAACTCTCGGATCAGTCCTAGCCGAGAGTCTCGGATCAGTCCTAGCCGAGATCAAGAAGAAAGGGGGGTCGTCTCGGATCAGTCCTAGCCGAGATCAAGAAGAAAAACTTCTCGGATCAGTCCTAGCCGAGAAGGAGCCTATCGGATCAGTCCTAGCCGAGAGCAAAAAAAACTTCTCGGATCAGTCCTAGCCGAGAAGGAGCCTCTCGGATCAGTCCTAGCCGAGAGCAAGAACAACTTCTCGGATCAGTCCTAGCCGAGAAGGAGCCTCTCGGATCAATCCTAGCCGAGAGCAAGAAAAACTTCTCGGATCAGTCCTAGCCGAGAAGGAGCCTCTCGGATCAGTCCTAGCCGAGAGCAAGAAAAAACTTCTCGGATCAGTCCTAGCCGAGAAGGAGCCTCTCGGATCAGTCCTAGCCGGGAGCATGAAAAAACTTCTCGGATCAGTCCTAGCCGAGAAGGAGCCTCTCGGATCAGTCCTAGCCGAGAGCAAGAAAAAACTTCTCAGATCAGTCCTAGCCGAGAGCAAGAAAAAACTTCTCGGATCAGTCCTAGCCGAGAAGGAGCCTCTCGGATCAGTCCTAGCCGAGAGCAAGAAGAAACTTCTCGGACCAGTCCTACCCGAGAAGGAGCCTCTCGGATCAGTCCTAGCCGAGAGCAAGAAGAAACTTCTCGGATCAGTCCTAGCCGAGAAGGAGCCTCTCGGATCAGTCCTAGCTGAGAGCAAGAACTTCTCGGATCAGTCCTAGCCGAGAAGGAGCCTCTCGGATCAGTCCTAGCCGAGAGCAAGAACAACTTCTCGGATCAGTCCTAGCCGAGAAGGAGCCTCTCGGATCAGTCCTAGCCGAGAACAAGAAAAAACTTCTCGGGGGGTCGGATTTAACCCTCGGGTTTTGCAGGTTTTTCAAGATACAGGGAGAAAACCCTAAGGAAAAACAAGAAGGTAATTGGGGGGTAAGATTTAACCCTCGGGTTTTGCAGGTTAGCAGGTTTTCAGAAGGAGACAAAGATCGGGTTTCCTTAGACATGGAATTCCCATTATTCAAGCAAGCTTTGGATAAGGGAATTGGGGGGTAACTGTTGGGGATAAATCCCACTCAACCCGATCCAAAGAGGAGATTCAAAAGTCAAATAGGTCCAAACAGATAAGAATAATGATAAGATAAGAATAATGATCATATCAGAAGTCTAAGAAGATATCCAATTAGAAGTCTAGTAAAGGATTGAAGTCCAATTAGAACTCGGACAGCAGTTCTAGATCAACAAGGAGCAGGAGTCCTAATCCAGGTTTGACTCCACCTCTATGCCTATAAATAGGCCTATACCCCAGGTATAAACAAGGTCTCAATTTTTATGCACAGAGCATTATTTCTCTCACAAAAGCTAACTTAGGCATCGGAGCGGGACCCCCGGAAGGGTCCCTAGGTTTTGTTGTTTTGCAGAGTTATTGAGAAGCGTGAAGAACATCAAAGGAACGTGCAGATTCACACCATACCGGAAACTGTACCAACAATCTTATTTTATTTTTAATCTAACATGTATTAATGGGTTTGGGATGAAATTATACATGGCTCATGTACAAAAAATACCATTATTTTTTCAAGGATAAGGGGATCAAGTCAATCAAATTACCATCTATCTTAAAAACCTAAATGTGATAAAAAAGAAATACCATCAATTTTCAAAGATTAGAGAAAGTTCACGTTAAATTATTAATTATTCTAAAAGTTGAAAGCTGTAAAAAATAATAAATTTAATAATTTAACTAATATTTTAATATAAGTTTGATAAGAAAGTTCCACCCTTTATCATTACCGCAGCTACGTCTACGTAAGTTCGTCCCCCACCTAACAAATCCTAGTTCCACCCCCGAATGAGCCTGAGTTTCCACGCACACGCCATGGCTTTATGGCTATTCAGTTTAAATCTTAGGTGGCTCCACCGGGACACTCTGTAACACGACTGTCTCGACTGTCAAACCGGGGCCCAACCCAAAGAAAACACCCCAGTCCAACCCTCCGCCGGTGGTGGCCTTTCCTTCCCCCCACAAACCTCTTCCTTATTTCATCCAATATAAACATGGACGTGTCTTAGTAATTAAGGTTGTCAAACTCTCGCAACATCTCCTCTTTAATTAACAGCGATCCGCCGGGCCCATCTCTCGCAAAGCTCATAGACTCTTACTGGTAAGCAGAGTGAAGAGGATATATAACGCATCTAAATCTTTAGATGGCCCCAAGCCTTGTACTCCATACGACAACGTTTCGCTCCTCCTGTTGTTTTGACCACGTGCTAGTTATTATAGTCTGACCGGCAGCCATAAATGAAAATTGAGGAAATGGTTATCTGAAGTGTCAAAATACTCAACAATTAATCACCTGCGTGTCTGCACATTGAAAGCCACTGAAATCCCTCCGATGTTGAAACTCGCATTCACTCCTCCCTCCCTTTCTCACCGATCATGTCAGCCACCCAGCCATGCACGGTGACCCACATGCATCTTCCACACACAGAGAGAGTAGAGGCTCTTGAAGATGAGATAGAAAACTCTTGCATGTGTTCATGGCTCATTGTAGGCACGGAGATGCCATGTCTGCACATTGAAAGCCACCATAATTAATAATAATATATTATTATTAAGTCATTGTCAACCATAGATAAGATTCATAAATATAACCAATCATTTTTTTTTAAAATTGGTTGTTTCTTCACTGGAACATCTTGGGCTCGTTTTGGTATTGGGCCGCTGGCCCTTGAAAACAGGCGGCGTCAGTTGCCTCCAAACGTGGGTGAGGTGAAGGAGGAAGAGGAGGACAGTTTCCGTTTGGTGCATACGGCGTTAAAAAAAATAATCATGTAAATTAGTTCGATCCCTTTTTAAAGCTTCATCATTTGGGAGAAAAATGAGGAATCTTGACCGTAGATTTAAGTTATTTTTCTACGTGTTGTAAAGGCAGTAAAGCAGATCCTCCTTGCTTGCATCGCAGTCCTTGTAGTGTTCTTTAATGAAGAGGGCCTGGCCGGCCTGCAATGATGAGATGCCAGCCCAACTATTACCAACATCTCCCGATCGACACGTCTTACATCCCAGCACGTAGCTAGTCTTGACGCTTGTACTTGGTGTCCTTTTTTTTTTAAGGTAACTTGTACTTGGTGTCTTGGTGGGAGTATCCTCAATGTCATCTTTCCCACGATAGTAAATGTTTTCTGCACAATAAATATATATATATATATATATATATATATATTTCTATTCAATAATGCTAATGTGAAAATAATTTTAATTTTTTTTATTGTGTCAGAAACATCATCATCATTTTATTATGAAAATCATTTCTATGTTAACATTATTATACAAAGTGTATATATTTATTGGTGTATATATTAATTGGGTAGGAAACATTACTTTTCATACAAATACCATATTTTGTACGTATGGTGCAACCGACTCATATAAAAGCATATACGTGCTATCACCTCAAAAACACTAGTTAAACTGGATCTTCTTTATAATCTCTTATAAATCTCAATTTAACCTACTGCTTAAGCAATGTGAAATTTAACACCCATTAATATTTTTATAAACTACTCGCTCTATCTGTTTAATTAAATGAGTTGGATTAAAGTTATCATATATAGTATTATACTCATATCTCGACACGACATACGATCACAAATTAACGTACCTAATTTAGGTCTTTGATTTGAATGGGTTTTAGGCCTTGGCCTAATGCTTATTTTCTAGGCCATTTGACCTCTATATAATTTATTATTATTATTATTATTAAAAAAAAAAAAAGCATTATATAAAAGAATGACAAAAATTTCTTACAACCCACATATAAAAATAACATATGTTTCTTGGCATGTGAGAATCCTATATTGTTTTAATAGCACGTGAATCTCACATGTATTTTTAATAGCATTAATAAAAAAAATGTGTATTTTTTACATGCTTAAAAAATACATATTACTTTTATACGCGGATCATATCAAACTTGTTACAAATTTCTGTACATAAAAGAATATGTACTTCCTTAATTTGTTCCAGTTCGGAAACCAAACTATAAGATGGCAAGGTGGGAGGCACCCACCTAAATTACCTAATTACAGCTGACAGAGGAAAGGGAAAGCTTAAAGAGAATTACTAGAATAATATGTCATTGACAAACAAAAGGAAACACAAGTTTAACATTTTAACACGAATACTAATTAATTTGACTGGGACTCGATCCACAATAAATATAAATTATAAATTATAAAATGGTGTATTAATTCCACATGCAAATTAATTATAACCTACTTTTACGTACCATCAATGAAATGTGAACCAATGACCTTCCTCACATTTTCCATTACACCGAAAATGAAATCCTGCGTACACATAGTAGTAATGCAAGAAATTACATTTTTATCTCACAATACTGATGTGATAATTTTAATTAAATTTTGAATTAATTATTGCTAAAAGTAAAAAAAAATCTAAAAATTGACTAGAATTAATAAATCAGCATTGAAAGATAGTTGTAGAATAAAAATGCAGTATATAACATTACTCATTTACTATGTAAATGAATATCAACCATAAATCAACAATAACCCATACAATTTCCTAAGACTAACAATCATACGTACTCATAATTCGATAAAATAATAATGACATATACGCAACATGATAAATGCTATATATAACACTTTGCAGTTTTTGCCGATGTAGCAATGTCAATTTGTCATTGTTAAAAAAAAAAAAAAAATGTGAGTTAATTGACAGTATTACATCAGCAAAATGAGATAATAGTGTGATGTATAACATTAGTCATGCAACATTCACATATAAAATGAAGCACTAATCACATAATCATAAGATGCCGTTTAACATAATCATACAAACTTTTTTACCATGATCGAAGAATCACCATAATCAATAGACTAAATTCATAATCAAAAGTTAAAAGAAGGTTTTTACCCACACACGAATCCTCTAGAATTGTTGACTCTTCTCAATTAAGATGTCTATGGAACCTCCGAGCATATAGACACTTAGCTTCTTAATGTGTACAAAAGTTGACACATCGAGAAACTTTCAGAACATACCAACTTTAAGAAAAAGGACAACTCTGAGCATATAGGCTTCTCAATTAAGATGTCTATGGAACCTCCAAGCATTTAGACACTTAGCTTTTTAATGCGTACAAAAGTTAACACATCGAAAAACTTTCAAAACATACCAACTTTAAAAAAAGGACAACTCCCAGCAAATAGGCTTCGAGTTGGTCTTCTACCAAACAAACCGAAAAGTAGTACTGCATTCTTGAGAACAATGTATGGATAATGTTGAATTGTTGAATGGCTCATATGATTTGCTTGTGCCGTGGAAGAGTTGCTATTTGGAGATGTCGACTGGCTTGTCCTTTTATGATGTTTTTTTTCTAAACGAATGTCTCCTATAATTTGCCGTGCAAGTTGAGTTGTTATTTGGAAAAAACAAAAAAAAAAATAGAATAAAAAAATGATAGCAACTTCTTAGAAATTGATTGTGAAAACTCTTACAATTAATTCGGTCTCTAAAAAAGTAGTGCGTGAGAAATATATATATATATATAGTTTTTGCTTCTTACATATTTTATTTAAGGGTTAAACACTTTTTTAATCCATGAGTTTTGACAACTTTATTTTTTAGTTCCTGAGTTTCAATTTCCATCGCAAATAGTACCTCAATTTTGGAAAAAGACTAAATTAGTACTTCAGTTAAGTTTTCCGTCCAAAAACTAACGGTCTGTCATGTGTCAACATATGAGGTTGACACGTGACACTATATAAAAAAAAATTAAAAATCTTTAAAAATTAATTAAAAAATAAAAAAATTGAAAAAATAAAAAAACAAGGGGGTGGCTCATTTTTTTTTTTTTTTAGAGGTACTAATTCGGTCATTTTTAAAAACTGAAGTATCATCTGTGATGCGAATTAAAACTCAGGGACTAAAAAATAAAGTTTCTAAAACTCAAGGACCAGATGTGTATTTAACCCTTTATTTAATAGCATTAATGAAAAAAAAATATATATGTTTCTTATATATTTAGGGAACGCATGTCACTTTTTAAAAGTTTAAATTAGAGAGGCAAGTTTAGTATAGGATTGGGCTCTTTAGAAGTAATTCCTTGAGAGTAATAATCTTTTTTAATATTTTCTAAAGATGAATGAAGATAAAATCATTAAAAAAAATAAGGATGAGTAATCATGTAATTTAAATTTACTTTTTCGGTTTTTAACTCCAACTTCTAAATTTTTTAGGCAAAACTTCACAAAAGGGTACTGAAATACCACGTATTTTAACGGAATGATACTAAACTTAAAAAACTGTCGAACCCGAGTTTTCAATTATCCGAAACCCTCACTTTTATTCCGTGTGGTTTAGGCATTAAAACCAAACGAAATTGCAATCACGTAACATACACGTGACTTTTTTATTCCTGTCTACCCGTTTTGCCCCCAACCTAAATGCTACGTTTTGCATATTACATTCAACCGTATCCTCATTCCTCACAACTCCTTCTTTCCTCCTAAGCCCAACACTTCCTCTGGTTCTACCGTAGCCACATACTGCCAACATCGTGTAAAAGAGGACATAAAAGCACAAAGGATGAGAGTTCAAGGATGGTGAAGATAAGGTCCAGAAGAAGCAGAAAAATGACAATAACACGAACATAGGTGGATTCTAGGAAATTGGTCAACTGGGTTCTCCACGGTGCTCTGTTCAAGTCTTATGGGGTAAGTGTAAGATATTATCTCCATATATGGCCTATATGTCACATATACGGTGTTTATTATATTTATTATAAATATAATATACGGTATTACAGTTATGGTAATTTCTATTAATTTAGATTACCGTAATGGAATCGTTTAATTGATTTAAAATCAATTAATAATATTGTTTCTTTATAGGAGGAACAATACAGTATTTACCATATTTGAGGGTCCCTAACCTAACCTATAAATTAATAGCTTCTGTACACCATCAGTACGTTAATACAGTCATAAGCATAGGTTAGAAGATCCATCAGATAACTTTTCTTGTTCTTCAGATGGATCGTGGAAACGCTTGAGCAAATATGATTAGAGGTAAGCCTGAATCCTGTATTATTTATTTCCGTTGCGCATGTTAGTTGAGCATAATATGTTTATATGTTCTAACATGTGGTATTAGAGCCACTTCTATGCTATTTTGCTTAGCAATAAGTTTTTGTTGAATCTATAATTTCTGTGAACGTAGTTTGTTTTTTATTGTTCACGTTCGGTTGTTAAATCATAGTTTTGTGAACATATTTTTGTTCAATGCAGTAAATGCTTTGTGAATACAACTAAATTTGTTGTTCACATACATTTGAAAACCCATAAATTTGATATGGCTATTTTTTTTATTATCACTATTTTGTGTATTGTGATATACTGCCTATTTTTGAGTTGTCGTAATCTTGATATGGGTATTTTCATAAAGGGGTGGTGGCTAGGGTTCCATTTTTTTATTTTTTTTTTTAGGGTTTTCAACTCATCTAGAACATTACGGGTTGGGTCGCTTGGTGACCGGGTAGGGTTTCAACCCATTAAGGTTTATGGGTTGGGTATTAATTTTAAAGTGCGAGTCGGGTTGCTAAGTGGGCCAACTCATTCGGGTCAGCCCAATCCAGAAACTCAAAAGGCCCTATCCAGTATTTTTTTTTTTTTTAATGGACTGACCCGATTTGGGCCTGCACTATATAGAAACCTATAAGCCCAACCCGATCCGGTTTTTACTTTTCGGACCCAACCCAATTAAGTGGGTTGACCCAATTGGACCAACCCAATACAGCAACCCATTTCAGTAGCTCATCAAGAATTAAAAATAGTAGGCTCATCTGGGGTTTAGAACTTAGGTTGACCAAGTGCAAAGAGCCTAAGGCCACTTACTAAACTATTGGGCCATGTATTTTGTTATGTCCTCACATTGCAATTTTATTTATCTTATGATTTGCATTAATCTATATTAAAATTATTGTTTCTTTAATACATGAATTGATGAATATATTTTAATTGCTGAATTTATATTGTTTAAATATAAATTGTTTGATGTCTAGACCTAAGAATAATTGATAATACCATATATGCAGGTGTGTTTACGATAATATCCAATAATGCAATGTCTAGAAAAGTTCTGGTTAGGAAAGTCTTGGGATTTAAGTATGTCCATGTGACCCCCCCTCACTTTCCTGGGAACTCATCTGGTTGCACATTGGAAAATGTTGTTTACCTCATTTAGGTATTGGTTTGTTATATTCTTAGGGCTATTTAATTATGGGGCATCTATAAAGTTGGTGAGGAATGCTACATATCATCCCCTTGTCCTCCTTTTGTCCTCCCAAAATTTATGTGGCTCTTAAAATCACCATTAGATCAAAATCCAACAATGATCTATCACAAATTCAATGGTGATTTTAAGAGCCACATCAATTTTGGGAGGACAAAAGGAGGACAAGGAGATGATATGTAGCATTCCTCTAAAGTTGGTAGATGTTAATGAAGTCGCAATTATTATGATAATTTTGGGAGAGCCAAAGCATCCCAATTTTTGAATAATAGTTGCATCAGGATTGTACACACGTAATTATCATAATAATTATGGGAGAGCCAAAGCATCCAATTTTTTTAATGATAATTACATCAGGATTACACGCATGAACCTCATAAAGAATTTTATTAGATGTTCATGAATTACAGTGTGATTATTATGATTTTGGGAGAGCCAAAACATCCTAATTTATAATAATTGCATAAAGATCGTACACATGAACTTCATATAGAAAAAAATTAACATAGTGTTGTAATTAATTCATAAATTTAATTACTTATCCCCAAATGGAAGTTTTTATTTTTATGATTTAATTAGAATAAAATAACAAATTTAGTATTAAAAGTAAAATTTCTCTCGGTTGCCCAAAGGTACGAAGAATTTTATTTATTAATATTTAAATTTATTAGTCTTATTAATAAAGAGTAAATTTAATGCGTGATGCAACCTTTGCCCAAAGGTAGGTTGAAATTTACTGTTTAAATTGGCATCGGAGAATTTAAAATAAAGTTACTTCATAGCATTAAAGTATTTATTTTATTTTCTTGGTTATTGCAGCTATTCATATTACTCTACTTTTGGTAGTTTTATATTCCAATACTTTAAGGTAATTTTTTTTCTGACTGAAAAATGATTAATATGTTTTTTCACTTGGGGCTTCGTGTGGACAAACCACCTACTCCCACGGAATTAAGTACGCCACGTGAGATTATTAAGCATGAACGGTGGGAGTGATTTAATCACCTAAGTTAGATGTTCATGAAATCTCATGTCACTAAAGTCATCAGGGATTTATTCCTGAATGTTTTAGGGCCAAAGTTTTATAAAGTTGTTTATGAACATTTAGTAAGTTCAAACAAAGCTTGGCCAGCACCCTAATAGAAAAAGCTTTAAAGACAAACCTTTTACAGTTTCTAAATTGTTTCTAATACCATTATGGGAATGAAGGATATTATAGCTTAGCTTAAGTCCCTAAAGATTGAGATTTTTTTAATCATTATTGGTCTATTTCATTTTTTGAATTATCTCTTCTAAGTGTAGAATTTTATCTTTTAACACACATAAGGATAAATGGTTAGTAAATGAACTTCTAACCATGTGTGTTCAAGAATATGAGAGAATCCATAAAGTGTTCACATGGTTACTCATGTTAAGGGAAAGACTGATAAATGTAATCATGCCCAACAATTAAAGCATGAGAATAAGGTGCCAATAAAGTATTATGGCAATCAAGATACATATTTCTCATGCAATAAGGAAAACTAAAGGCATATAAAAAAAGATTGCATGAAGTATGCGAAATGACTTAAAGATAATCTCATATATCTAGTATGTCGTAAATTTCTTTTAGTAACTTATTCAAATATGTTGTTGATTGATTATGGTTTAACAATCCACGTTGTCAACACAGATGCAAAGTCTTCTTAAAATGAATAACATGTGTTTATAATTGGAGGTTGTTGGGATCTATAGGTTAATTTTAAGGGGTTAAATACCCTAGAGGTATCTGAGTTTTAAGTGTTTTTAAATTTAGTACCTCAGTTTCATTTCGTATCACAGGTAGTACCTGAATTTGGAAGAAAAAATTATTGTGCTATTTCTCGTCCAAATTTCAACTTCTCGCCACGTGTCAACCGCTGAGGTTGACACGTGGCCCCACATAAAAAAAAATTAAAATTTAAAAAAATGATTAAAATTTTTTTTTAAAAAAAAAAAAAAAAAAAAAAAGAAGAAGAAGAAAAAAAAAAAGAAAAAAAAGAGGGGTGGCTCAGCCACCCCCTTGGCCAGTCTGGCTGGTCTGGGGTGGCCGAACCACCCCCGTGGCCCTAGGGGGTGGTTCGGCCACCCCCTAGGGCCAAAACCCTTCCAATTTTTTTTTTTTTTTTTTCAACTGTGGGGTGGCCGAACCACCCCCTATGGGGTGGTTCGGCCACCCCAAACTGGCCAGACCGGCCAAGGGGGTGGCTGGGCCACCTCCTTGGCCAAAATGGGGGTGGCCGGCCACCCCCACCCCTCTTTTTTTTTTTCTTTTTTTTTTTTTAATTTTAATCATTTTTTTAATTTTTTAATTTTTAATTTTTAATTTTTTTTTATGTGGTGCCACGTGTCGACCTCAGCGGTTGACACATGGCGAGAAGTTGAAATTTGGACGAGAAATAGTACAATGATTTTTTCTTCCAAATTCAGGTACTACCTGTGATACGAAATGAAACTGAGGTACTAAATTTAAAAACACGTAAAACTCAGGTACCTCTAGGGTATTTAACCCTAATTTTAAAATTCAGTTATAATTTTGACCTCAAAAATGTTTTATGTTCCATAATCTTTTAGAAATTTATTTTCTAGTTTAGTTTGTTAAAAATTTTAATTTTATTTTAAACTTGAAATTTTTCTTATTTTGGGTGGAATATTAGTTGGGGTTTATTTAAAGTCTATTTAAAATTGACTTACGTCTCAACTTTTGAAACAAAATTATTTGTTTATTTCTGCATACTAATGTTGACGTAAAGTAGAGTCTTTGAGAATTTAAAAATGCTCTTGTTATGGCTTTGGAGATTGAAATATATTTCCATACAGAAAATAAAAGTCGGTAATTTACTAACTTTGGTACTTGTGTGAACTGCATAAGGGAAAGCATACCAACAAGACCACTAAAGGTGTCAAAGAGAGCCTTTTGAGATTCTTGAGATCATGTACATTGAAAGATGTTGACCTTTTCATACTCATTACCTAAATGGTCAGAGATATTTTTATCTCTTTTAGTGATGACCATATAAAATTTATGTATCTCTATCTTCTAAATAATAAATTAGCTGAGGTATTGAATGCTTTCAATACCTATAAGGAAGAAAAAGAGAAACAACATGAAGATCATAGGATCTGATATAGGCATAGAGTATTAAAGTAGGTACACGCAAAAGAGAAATTATTAGTAATACTAATATGCTATTACCCTTATAGAGTAAAGTCTTAAAGACCGTTGTGTATATATTAAACATGATTCCATTTAAGGTTGTCCTTAAGACACATTTTAAAGTATGAAATAGATGGAAGCCTAGTTTAAATTATTTACATATATGGGGTTGCCTTGCTAAAGAGGGGATTTATAATCCTCGCCTAAGGAAATTAGATTCAAGGACAACCAGCAGATCATTTATAGGCTATACAGTAAACTCGAAGGGGTTTTAGGTTTTATTATCCTTCATATAATCCTAAAGTTGTTGATTGTAAAATTTATAGAGGATGTTAAACCTAGTGAGAGTATTTATCCTCAAAGGTTTTACTTAGAAGAAATACGAGAGTTGACTGAGGCTCCTTCATATGAAGGATGTTTGATTGTACTTATGGAAAATCAAATTGATTACCTTGAGCTACAATCAGTTTTGAATTGTCAACTCATGAAGAATAGATTCAGTTTGAATTTACTTAGACTTTGCAAAATGCAGAAGAAGTAGAATTAAGAAAATCCTATAGAATAAGGAGATCAACAATTCTTAGTGATCATGTTGTATATCTCCTAGAGTCTGATGTTGACATTGGACATAAAGATGATCCAAAATTGTTTTCACATGCTATGAGTGGAGAAAACTCCACATTGTGGTTCAATGCCATGAAGTAAGAGATAAATCCATGGCTCAAAAGTCAAGCTGGACTCGTAGCCAATGGTTTTACTCATAAGGAAGGTATTGATTATCATGAAATATTATCTCTAATGTCTAAGAATGGTTCATCAAGATAATCATAGCATTAGTAACTCATTTTGACCTAGAACTACATCAAATGGATGTGAGAACAACTTTCCTGAATGGGGATCTCAAGTAAGAGGTTAACATGAAACAACCTAAAGGTTTTATAAATAACAATTAGAATACTTGCAAATTAAAGAATTCTATTTATGGGTTGTGACAGATCTCTCATCGGTGGTATACTTTTTACAAGGTTATTGCTTCATTATTTATTGAAAACCTTGTTAATTAGTATATATACCTTAAGGTTAGTGGGAGTACAGTAATCTTTCTAGTCCTATATGTAGATATTATTTCGCAAGTGGTGATATATGTTTGCTACATGAAGTTTCTTTCACAAAACTTTGAAATGAAGGATTTGGGTGAAACCTCTTATATCTTTTGACATAGAGATTTACAAAGACATAAAGAACATTAACATTGTCTCAGAAGGCTTACACCACCTTCAATAGCAATTAAGATGGACAAATTCAATACAGATTATTGTCCCAAAATGTATTGGAACAAGGGCAGATGAAAAGTTTTTGTAAGCATCTGCATTATACAACTTAATGCACATATGCTTGCACTAGACTTAACCATTGGACTGACAATAAGAATATTGGGTCAATAAAGTACTACAAATAAAGTTTTACGGTATATGCAAGGAACTAAGAAGTACAACTTAACCTAAGGATACACTTTCCATTTGGAGGTGGTTAGTTGTTAAGATTTGAGCTTTGCTGATTGTGTAGAGAGTCTACTTTAAGGTATATATCTTTTTATTGAGGGATATATCCTAGAGATGCAGTATGCAGACTATAGTTGCTACGTTTACCAATAAAGCTAAAATTTTCGCGTGCTATGAATTTAGTACACAGGCATGTGGGCGAGACATTTTGTTGAAAGTCTCAATATTGTCAATTTTACAGTTAGACCATAAAGATACTCTGTGACAATTCTACTATAATCTTCTTTTATAAGAATAAAGAGTAGAAGCAGAAGTAAAACGACATCAAGTATCCCAGTACGAGAGATAACATTAAGAGACATAGATGGTCTATTGAGCATAAAAGTATTGAATTAATGATTGCGGATCCCATGACTTAAAGTTTACCGGTAAAGAAAGTATAAAGTCATGCGGAGTATATGAAACTCATTAATTCATTTTTTGCTTGGTTTATCTTTTTTTGGTCTATAGACATAAAGTTTTTATAATAAAAATTTTGTGCACATTTGTTATCTTATCCATGAGGATAAATAAAGTTGGACCCGAATGACTTATAGGAAGTTCATTCATAAAGCTTTACTATCCATAAAGTACTCATGTAAGTAGTGTTTTACATTGTAATACATGGAAGGGACGACCTAATTTTATAATGGTTTTACTGCCATGATTCATATGAAACATTTCTTATCTAAGTGGGAGGATTCCATAATTGATTGGTCAAACTAAAAAACCTAATACCATAAGGTCATGTGTCATAAAGGCCAAGTGAGAGAATGTAAGATATTATCTCCATATATGACCTATATGCCACACATACGGTGTTTATTATATCTATTATAAATATAATATACGATACGGTTATGGTAATTTCTATTAATTTAGATTACCGTAATGGAATCGTTTAATTGATTTAAAATCAATTAATAATATTGTTTCCTTGATGGGATGAACAATACGGTATTTACCATATTTGAGGGTCTCTGACCTATCACTACAAAAAAACTTGCAATTAGCCACGTGGCTACAGTAGTCGTTACTGTAGCCACGTGGCCAATTAGCCACGTGTAGGGGTGTAAATGAGCCGAGCTCGAGCGAGCCAGTGCCGAGCTCGAGCGAGCCAGAATCGAGCTCGAGCTCATTCATTACGAGCTCGAGCTCATTCATCACGAGCCCGAGCCGATCTCGAGCTTATTCATCACGAGCTCGAGCCGAGTTCGAGCGGTAATAATTAAGTCAAGTCGAGTCGAGCCGAGCTTATACGAGTTTAACATTTGTTCTTTTATTACCATTAATTCTACTTTCCATCAAAGTTAGAATTAATTAATAAGAATCATTAACTTCTCGTAGTTAATTAACCAACACTTTATTAAGGTGTATTAATTAACCATTAACCAACAATTAATAGAGGAGGATTAATTTACACATTAAGATCGAGTCTAATAAGTTGTCTTATGTGTCAGGTCATGTGGGACATTGAATTCTTACAAGAAGCACTTGTTATTAAAACATGTGATTCTCACATGTTAAGGGACACATGTTAATCTTATATGTGAGTTGTATTAAATTTCATACCTACTGGTTTGTAGGAAATTTATGTCATTTAATTATAAATAAAAAAAAATGTAACAATAGTCAATATAAATATTAAGTTAAAACATTAATAATTATAATAATTATATTTTCATATGGTTCTATATATCAAATGATAATAATACCTTTTTTTTTTTAAAGTCTAATGATAATTCTTAGATCATATGATTCATATCTAATGGTTATGTAGCACAAATGCACAATGTTATATCATATGATCTAAATTCTAATGATAACACCTAAATTATTATCATAATTAACACATTAGTAATTCCAATCGAACCAATCGATCAATCCTAATAACTTAATTTGGGATTATATGAATTACATTGTCATTATATATGAATAATATGATTAAGTTTAAAAAGTGTTATTATAATTCGTATAATTAATATGAATTCATACTTATGTATATAATCTATATACCTAATCATTGTATCTAAGACTCTAAGTATTATTAATAATTATTAGATACTTAAAATCTTATATCATACTTAATCAGTGTATCTAAGTATCTAAATACTTAATCATTTTATTTGTATGCTCATATGATCTTAGATTTTGAATCACGTGATGACGGTGATGTAATGATTCATAAGTATCTAATAAAAATACTTATAAGTTATAACATTGAATATAGTGAATCAATAATTACATGTTATATGCTACAATGTTAATTATATTATTATATGATCATATAATCATATTATATTACATAAATAATATAATATGAATTATATGATTAAGTATTTGAATTGTCATTATATCATATGATTATATGATTAACAATTAAGTATTAATATTATTCACTTTTACTATTTTATATACATATTGATACAACCAAATAATTATAATCAATTAATATTTATTGACTATTTTTATTTGTTACTTAATTCATGCTTATATATAGTATATTGTACAAATAAGTTATATATTAACAAATTAAAACTTATTTTTAACATATATATATATATATATATATATATATATATATATATATATATATATATATACGAGTCGATCCTTATACGAGCGAGTTCACGAGCTTTAATCGAGTCGAGCCGAGTTTATACGAGTTTGCATTGTTTAATAATCGAGTTTGATTTTCGTGTTCACGAATAGCTCATTTAATAATCGATTCGAGCACGAGTCGAGTTTATTCGAGCCGATCCCGAGTAAGCTCACGAGTAGCTCAGCTCGTTTACACCCCTAGCCACGTGTAATAAATACACGTGGCCAAGTGGCCACGCGTATTAAATACGCATGGCCAAGTGTATTTATATTTTTTATATTTATATTTACAGTTAGCCACGTGTAATTAATACACGCGGCCAATTGGCCACGCGCATTTATTACACGTGGCCAAGTGTATTTATATTTTTTATATTTTTTTTATATTTATATTTGCAGTTAGCCATGTGTATTAATTACACGTGACCAATTATTTTTATCAAATATATATTAATAAAAACAAATTTTATTAATATATTCACTGCGCGTAGGCGCGCGGGAATTGTCCTGCGCCCACCTGAAAGTTGAAAGTTGAAAAACTTTCAACTTTCAAAATACACATATATTATATTTAAATATTTGGAAAGAAAAAAAAAATTTTGTTCTATATATTCACTGTGCGTTCTCTCTCTCTCTCACTCTGTATCACTCTCTCTAGCTCTCTCACTCTGTATCGCTCTCTGCCGCTCTCTCTCACTCTCTCTCTAATACCTCTCTCTCTCTGTATCTCTCTCTCGTTCTTGCTCTGCTCTCTACCATGGCTCCTCTCCTTCGTATGGCTCCCGTTACAAGGACAGGATGATTGCCAGAGAATGATAAGCTCCCACCCATTGACGTGTTCATGTGCACCGCGGATCCAAACAAGGAACCAACTGTGGAGGTGATGAACACTGTGTTATCAGCCATGGCTCTGGACTACCCACCCGAGAAGCTTCACGTGTATCTTTCGGATGATGGGGGTTCTCCTCTCACTTTGCATGGTATGAGGGAGTCTTGGAGGTTTGCAAGATGGTGGCTTCCTTTTTGTAAGAAGTATGGAATCACGACCAGGTGCCCACAGGCTTATTTTTTGGCTTCCTTTTTGTAGGATGATGGATGTAGGATGATGGTTATTGCAAGGATGATGGATGTTGTGGGAGAGCAGAGTTCACGACTGAGCGACGGAAGATTAGGAAGGAAAAAAACAAAAACAAAAAAAAAGGAAGAAAAGAACGTAACCGATTCTGTTCTTTTCTTCTTTTTTTTAATCAATAATGTCATTTGGCAACGTGTGTTAAAATACACATGTCAAAAAAAATATATAATTTTCCATTTTTTTTTTTTTAAAAAAAAAAGAAAAATACATTTAGCCGCGTGTATTAAAATACACGAGGCCAATGTTGGCCACGTGTATTTTAATACATGTGGCCACTTGGACACGTGTATTAAAATACACGTGGCGAAATGTGCATTTAGTGTCACCTGGATTTACCACGTGTTTTCACGTGACCACTTGCACGTGGCCAACAGTTCGCCACGTGTACGGTCACTGTACACGTGGCGAAATGCAAGTGGCAAAAAACAATTTTTTTTGTAGTGTATCCTATAAATTAATAGCTCGTGTACACCATCAGTACGGCAATACAGTCATAGGCATATGTTAGAAGATTCCTCAGATAACTTTTCTTGTTCTTCATATGGATCGTAGAAACGCTTGAGTAAATATGGCTAGAGGTAAGCCTGAATCCTGTCTTATTTATTTCCGCTGCGCATGTTAGTTGAACATAATATGTTTATATGTTCCAACAATAAGTTGAGGAATGGTAGGGATGATTGTGATTTTTGGCATCTCTAATTAATATAAGAGATTGATATATGCTACTTAATTAGCTTAGAGAGGCACGTGAAGTGCAAGTAAGCTTTGAGGTTTTGCATGCTTTGGGGTCACGTTGAATGCCATGTCGCATGTTGCTGTTATTGATGCCGTCATTTCAGAACTTTTTGGTTAAGTAAGAGGATCAAACGCTTACTGAAATGCTCTTCATGTGTGGCAAATGCTTCCGCAAAACTCCCAGCATCAAGAGGATCAACATTATAAAAGATAGGCAGAAGCAGTTGTACACGTTTTTTTCCTGCAATTGGAGATGATCTCTGCCTCTCTCATGTCGTAGGTTTTCAAATCCTTTACGTCCAATCTTTTTTAGCAGAATCAGGATATGACCATAGACAAAAAAGCCTCAAACATTGGTCAATAATGTAACTCATCATCAGCTTTTCTTTTTTTCAATCAGTGGCAAATGTTCTATTCATATTTGCAAAAGGCAGTTTCAAAACCAGTTAAGTTCTAGAACAGCCTAAAGCATTGTTGTCATACAGCATCTCTTTTCGATCAGAATTTTTTTCAGATTTGCAAACAGCAATATATGTATATATGAAGGCTAAACTTATCCAAATTTATGGATATCATTCTCTTAGAAAGCCAAAAACGCACACACACAACATCAACAACAACAAAAGAAGCATCAATTAAGATAAAAACACTAAACCAAGTGCTAACCATATCGGTGATGAGACTATCCTAACCTGGAAGAGTGGAACTACGTACTCCTTTGAGACACACACAGAGGCTCTGTTAGATCGAAAACTTCAAGCACTAGCGGATTGTAGTTCCTCTGTTTTAGCTTCATAAAACAGAGTGGATTATAACTTGGTGCCTTTCCCATATGAAATCGAGCCCAAGCTTGATGTTCAACTGCCCTCCATGCCTCTTTTTAACTCACCTTCAGTTGCGTGTTTCGTAACCCACTGTGGCTGGAACTCCTCCATGCATGGAAGCTGTCACCTTAGGCGTGCCAGAAGCCTCTAACTCAGCAGCTCGGCCAGAAGCTTCCTCTCCAAATGTTGGCACTCAAGCAACGTGTCCCACTTCAAGTGACCATCTGCTACAGCATCGTGTGAACCACAATTTATCTCAAGCCTACTTACTCAAGGCCAACGAATTCTCCACCACAAACGCATGTTATGTTGACTCGGTTTTAGTAAACATGTGCAAGTATATGGGTATCAGCTCATATGGAACAGATGCGTATTTGCGGTTTATGCTTCGGAAAAGACTACAAGAGTAAGATACATGTTTTCACTCCGACATAACATCGGCGACGACGTCCACAGTATCTGCCACCTTCAAAATCTTAACTTAGACTTGCTCCGTCCACAGTATTTGTATCTGGGCCTCGCTTCTGCTTGATAGAATTCATCTTCTCCAATTTCAGATTAGCTCTAAACCTCGCAATGAAGCTATCAACCTTAGTGTCAATGCCCGGGCTCGATAGCGCGACTCAAATGAAGACGAGGAATTGGCCAGAGCGTGTCTTCCTCCTCTTCCATTATTTGAGATCGAATGTAATATGCAAAAAGTAACGTTTAGGTTAGGGGCAAAACAGGTAGAAAAGTGATGAAAATATCACATGGAGGTCACGTTGGGATTTCGTTTGGTTTTAACGCCAAAATCAGACGGAATACTTTAAAACGATGGTTTTAGATAATTAAATACTCGGGAACGATAGTTTTTTAAGTTTAGTATCCTTCCGTCCAAACGCGTGGTATTTCAGTACCCTTTTGTGAAGTTTTCCCAATTTTTTAAGTTTTTCGCATTTTTCATTTTATTCCTTATATTCAAAACTGTCTTAAATGGCATTAACATTATTAATGTCACGTTGGCAGTTTCACCATTTCAATAGAAAAAAAAAAAATGTTTACATTATTTGAAAATTAAAAATCTTAAAAAAAAAAACAAAAAAAAGACATATGGGAGCCATATTTCCTCAGTCATCCCCCACATGCAAGGTGACCAGACCACAACTTGCAAAGGAGTGACTTGCGCAAATTTTCCAATTCCAGCTAAGAGCCCATTTGACTAAATATCAACAATCGGCTGGAGACCACGCCTCATAAAGGAAAAAATCACTAGTTCGAATCCCCCCTACCCCTCTTGTGTGGACATGTAAAAAAAAAAAGGGTTAAATACCCCAGAGATACCTGAGTTTTACGTGTTTTTAAATTTAGTACCTCAGTTTCATTTCGTATCACAGGTAGTACTTGAATTTGGAAGAAAAAAACCTTAGGTAGTACCTGTCAAATTTCTCGTCCAAATTTCAACTTCTCGCCACGTGTCAACCGCTGAGGTTGACACGTGGCACCACATAAAAAAATTAAAAATTAAAAAATTACAAAATTAAAAAAATGATTAAAATTAAAAAAAATGAAAAAAAAAGAAAAAAAAAAAGAAAAAAAAGAGGGGTGGCTGAGCCACCCCCTTGGCCGGTCTGGCCGGTCTGGGGTGGCCGAACCACCCCCTCGACCACCCTACAGTTGAAAAAAAATAAATAAATAAAAAAAAATTGAAGGATTTTGGCCCTAGGGGGTAGCCGAACCACCCCCATGGCCCTAGGGGGTGGTTCGGCCACCCCACAGTTGAAAAAAAAAAAAAAAAAAAAAATTTGAAGGGTTTTGGCCTTAGGGGGTGGCTCGGCCACCCCCGTGGCCCTAGGGGGTGGTTCGGCCACCCCCTAGGGCCAAAACCTTTCAAATTTTTATTTTTATTTTTATTTTTTTCAACTGTGGGGTGGCCGAACCACCCCCTATGGGGTGGTTCGGCCACCCCAGACCGGCCAAGGGGGTGGCTCAGCCACCCCTCTTTTTTTTTTTTAATTTTAATCATTTTTTTAATTTTGTAATTTTTAATTTTTAATTTTTTTTTATGTGGTGCCACTTGTCAACCTCAACGGTTGACACGTGGCAAGAAGTTGAAATTTGGACGAGAAATCTGACAGGTACTACCTAGGGTTTTTTTCTTCCAAATTCAAGTACTACCTGTGATACGAAATGAAACTGAGGTACTAAATTTAAAAATACGTAAAACTCAGGTACCTCTGGGGTATTTAACCCAAAAAAGAAAGGTAATTTAAAATGATTTCATAAAATATTGGATAGATGTCCTTCTTAACTCATCTATAAATTAATGATATGTTATGTTATGTAATTTTTTTTTTTGAAATTATCAATTTCATCCTATTTCCTTCCTCGATTGCACCTTACTGTCAATGCATTATTTATTCTCATAATTCTCATACGTTACATATTAATTATATAATTATTGTATGCATGACTTCATTCAACAATAAATAAGTCATTTTATTGTACATTTTCAATCAAAAAAAATAAAAACATAATGTAGTCCATTAAACTTTATCCTGCATGTAGACATAAATCATAAACCGAACCACATAAATCTCTTGTCTTACTTTTATTATTGAGCTTTAATTTTTTTTTTTATATATTATCTTTTCTTTCACTTCTGGACCAATAAGATTGTTCCTTTTGGATTATCATTCCTTACAAGTTACAACAAACTTAATTAACTTGTTCATTACGGCGATAACTTCACCTGCCAATGGCTGCAAGAAGGCCTGACTCGATCCTAAGCTTAACTTGTTTAGACCAAATCATATTCAACCCTAGCATGGTTGGAAAATATTTTTTATGGATAGAATATTAATGCATGCTTTGCTCATCATCACAAGCCAACATAAATATATAATAATTCATAAAATCCACCAAAATCAAGTCCTATCTTCTTGTTCACCAACTCTCTGACTTTTCAAACTGACTAATCTGTATGACGACAAAACTGATCGAGTCAACGCTTCCTTCGCCATTAATGTATCACCCTCCTCAGTTTTCCCCTAACTTGTATTTAATAGAATATTCTTCGTGCTTAATATTCTCCGTCGCCGACTGGTTGGGGCGGACGGTTCATCCATTTAAAGGTGTGTAAAACTGGTTAAAGGATATTAACGGGTCAATGTCACATAAAAAAATTTGCCATCTCGTAAAAAGATGGCTCCCACCGCGGCTTTGAGCAGTTGAGATTATGAATGGAGATGTAGATGCGGTTATTAGTAATATAAAAATTTGCATCATTTGATTATTATTAGCATTTTCGTGGTTATTACTGTTATTATCAGCTATCAGCATATGAAATAATGGGTCCAAATTGAAATTGTAATTCTTGCTTCTAGTAAATACAAAAATGTATTATCTATCAAGGGTGAAAATGTGGATACGAACGCGGTTATTAGCAATATCTACATCTGCATAATACGGTTATCACTTGTAGGTAACTGCATCCGTACGGTTATTAAATGCAATTATTATCCGCATATAAGGTAATTGGCGCTTTAGGTTACAATCCAAATCTATATGTATGATTAAATAATATGGTTATTACTATATGCAAGCTTAAATAAATTAAGATTTTATTTGTTACTCAAATTAAGATTATCAGCCATATATAAAGGGTTATTGTTTCATAGAGTAATTGTGATTTGGATTACCCAAAAAAAATAAAGAAATAAAAAAAAGAAGTAAATGTAGTAAAGTATAAACTAAAGGTCCTAACATAACCTAGATGTATGTCATAAACTTACCAAATCAAAAATGACGTCCTTTTAGTGAATTTAGTTTTATATACAAAGGAAATGCGAATGTAGTTATTAACTGCATCCGCATTCCCTAAAACCACTATCCTCATCCACATATGCGGGTTGCGGATAACGGATAAGTGCAGACAGCGGATGCGTCCGGTTATTATCCGCTTGCATTTTCACCCTTATTATCTATAGTTGAACATTATTATTCATATCACACTTGCTACTTTTTTTGCCAAGAAATTTTAATCTCATACATTTTAACTTCATGCATCATCTATTTATAGTAGATAAAGGAAAAAAAATATATATATTTGAAAATCGCTATCCGCATATGAGGAACCCCAAAATAACATCGTTTTAGTGAATTTAATTAAATATATATTATATATAATTGGTATGTTTATGTAGATAGCCAGTAATGGATTGATAGAGATAACGAATGCAAACGATTATTATCGGTTAACTTATTTAGACCAATGATATTCTTTTTTCTTTTTTCTTTTTTTTTAGAACATGTAGCATGTGCTACTATATATTGCTGAAAATGCCCGAAGGCTTACATCTTGAGAAAAGAGGTATAAGACCCCTACACTTTAAGCCAAAAGGATCAGACTTAAAAAACAGCTGACGGAGCAGAAACAACAAATCTTAACAGAATTACATTTGAGCCTCTCTTACATTAATGCTCACTCTCAAATAAAAGAGGGTCGATCTAGCATTTAGCCAACAAAAATTTCAATAAAATTTGAATAATACCCAGAAAGAATGTACTGGAGAAACAAAAGAAATACACAACACATAAATAAAAAAACACCCAAAACAAGCCGCTGGCAGTGGAGACAGAGGCGGACTTCGCCGAAGACGGTGGCTTGTGGAAAACACGCGCCATCACTAATAGCACCCAGCCATAGATCGAAGGGCGTAGAACCTACTCCTCATCGTGCACGACCAGAAAATGCGAAGTGTGGCCGTCATGCGCCCCAAAGAGCACAGGGCTCTTTGGCCAGTAAAGGCCACGCACCGGGCTCCGACGACTGACGTGACCTATGCTTCCGGCAGTTGGAGCGAACGACGACTAGGATCGAGGCTGCGGGGCACAAAAACTTGATGTGAATTTTTAATGTACTCGCAAGTGCACTAATCGTTTGCAATTTATGGATTGCAAGTGCGAGGCCTACCGGGAATTGTGTTTTTGTTGAAAACAAATTTATGACTAAATTAATCAAATCCTAACCTAGTTCTAAAAATTAAGAGATTTTTTTTTTTTTTTTTTTTTTTTTTTTTTTTTAATAAAAATCAAAAGCATAAACAAAATTAACTAGAGTGAATGTAATCAAATAAAAAAAACACTAAGGTATCGGAATCCGCACTCACAAACTCATAGCAATTCCTATGATCAATAATATTTTCCAAAGTTCTCACAATAAAATCTTAAGTATGTTTTACTTTTGCTTCAAATAATTAATCAAAACCATCACATGTATCCATTCTTTATACAAATCACAAAAGAAATCAAATTTAAATTAAATCATCAAATGTATCCATAAATCACAGTAAGATATCCAATTTAAATCAAAACATCAATTGTATCCGTAAAATAAATCACAAGAGATATCCAATTTTTTTTAAACAAAGAAAACCAAGTACAATCAATTATATGGAACTATCATAAATCATCAAATGTATCCTTGAATCACAAAAGATATCCAATAATCATTCTACAAAATTAAATTGAAGTAAAACTATTAAAAATCAAACTCATTAAAATTGAAAAATATTACATCACATGAGAATATTGTTGCTAATCATATGCGAGGCTTCATCCTCAACCTTAGTTGAGGGTTTAGCCTCTCATGACTAAAAATAACATGCTAACTTGTATTAAAAACATCAAAATAAAATCTTACAAAAAGAAAACGTTGCAAGAAGAACGGAGATGCACGAACTACACGAAAATTTGCTCTCTAGCTTCACACACTCTTCTTGAGGCTTAGAAGTCTATTTATAGGGAGAAAACAAACCTTAGAAGCCCTAGAATTTCTAAAAAAATAGGAGGTTAGTATTCTAGTTTGAGTAGGAGACTAAAAACTCAATCCAATAAGGAAAATGATTCCAAATTCGCTCAGATTTGCGGTCTTTTATTTCAGGGCACTTTTGGCATATCAGACTTCCGAATTAGAAAAATCCTATTTCACAATTATTTGTAGTATTTTGAGTTATCTTTTCAATGCCGCTGATTTCACTTTAATCAAATACATGAATGAAAAGTTATGGCCGAAATACTATGACATGTGTAGAATCTGAATTCTAATCCGATTTTGACTCCAATTAGAAAAATTTCAATTTAGTCATCTCATTGACTTGGTTAAGTATAACCATATCATCTAGGTCTTCTCAAAGTGTATTTTCTTTCAAACTTTGCATTTTTCACCTTAAAGCTATTGTTTTCTCTCAATGACTAGCAAAATACTAAAATACCAAAACTAACAAAAAAAATTAGAAAATAACAAAGTTAAAGGGTTAGTAAATGTAAATTAAGAAGTTCATATATGTAATATTTGGTACTCATTACGTGTCGTAAACAAAACAACGGAGGTGTGTAAATATGGCTCCAAAAGTCGAAAAATAAAGTTGAAAAAATCGACCAAACCACCGTTCACGACACAAACGGCCGCCACTCCCCCAAGCTGGACACACTACAAAAAAAGCTGCAATTGGCCGTATGTCTGCAGTAGCAATTACTGTAGATGCGACTAACTAGCCACGTGTCCTGATAACAACGTGGCTGGTGGTATAAGGAAAATAATTGGCAGCGTGTAATAAATACACGCGGCCAATTAGACACGTGTAAAAAATACACGTGTCTGATTGGACATATGTATTAATACACGAGTGTTTGATTTGACATGTGTATTAATACACGTGTCCAATTGGCCGCGTGTATTTATTACACGTGTCCAATCAGACACATGTATTTTTAACACGTGTCCAAGTGGCCGCGTGTATTTATTACACGCGGCCATATGTGGCCACGTGTCAATATTCCACGTGGCCAATTGTTTTTAATTAAACATATATAAAAAAAAAATGTAGATAGGATTTTGTACACTATGCATAATAATATTACTATATACATGCATAATGATTCGTTTTGTACATTATGTATATAAATCATTGTATTTATTTATTTTTCTTTAAAAGAAGAAAAAGAAAAAGAAAATCTTATTTTCTTAACTATATACATGCATAATGACTCGTACATATCCTAATCTTAGATTTGTGCTATATATATAGAATTAGGGTTTATGGCAATATATAGTATATACACATAATGTTAGGTTTTATGGCTATATGCTATATGTAAATACTATACTTAGGGTTTACGTGTTGAGTTCCTTATATACGGTATACTTATATATAAGTAAACCCTAACCCTAATAAGTGTAGCCTTATTTTATACTTTAACAATTTAATATTAATTTGCATATTGTACAAAACTAAACCTAATTTTGTGCTATATATATATATATATATAACACCAAATTAAGATTTGGTTTTGTACACCATCGCCTTAAACATTTCTACGTTTAAAAAGAAAAATAAAATATACATTAAAAAGTTAAAAAAAAAAAAAAAAAAAAAAAAAAAAAAAAAAACCTATTATTAAGACTTTATACATATATGCATAATGTATAGGAATATAATTTTTACATATATATATATATATATATATATATATATATATATATATATAATTTTTACCTATTTCTAATTTTTTTTAAAAAAATAACAAATGGCGACGTGTAATAAAATTAAACCCTAATTTGGTGCTATATATATACAGTAATATATAGGAATATATACAGTAAGTTTTTTTTTTTTTTTTAAAAAAAAAAAATACATAAAAGAAAGTTAAAAAACCTATAATTAATACTATAGACATATACGCATAATGTATGCATGCATGTAAGTGGTTTAGAAATTATATACATTCATAATGACTTGTATATACCCTAACCTTAGGGTTTAAAGCTATATATAGTAAATGAACCTATTGTTGGGTGTTAGTGATTCGTGCTATATATAAATAGAATACTTAGGGTTTAGTCCCTAATCCATATATAAGCAACCCTAAATCCATAAACCCCGAAATTTATTGTGAGTATTTTCTCTCTCATTTTCTGTATTTAATTTTTTTCTTCTATATATCTCTGTACATTTTGTTCATTTCTTTGTGATATTGTGTGATTTAAATTTGTTTGGACTGGGCAAACAGCACGTGTAGCAGGGTTTTTCCTAATAATATATATATATATATATATATATTCTTTTTTATTGCAATGTTACTGATTTATTGTAATTTGTATACATATGATTTTGATATTTTTTTTTTTTTAAGGACTATTTTGGCTTTGCTATATTTGGTTTTTTTTTTTTTTTTTTTTGAACAATGCTGTATTTGGTTATTACATATTTGATGAAATTTTTGTTTACACTCATTCATATTTTTTGTCTCATTTAGGGTTTTATTCTTTTTTTTTTTTTTTCAAAGCCACGTACTTTTTTCACTATGTTGTTGTGTTTTTATTGTTTTTAATTTTTTAGTTCTAATTGTTGATGTGAGAGGTTTTTATATATATATTTTAATGTGTTATTATGAATTTAGGAGTTTTTTTTAACGTGGAAAAAATCAAACAATATCCGCTATTAGTTTAGCGTTATAAACCAACGATGACAATTTTGAAAAGGATAGGGTTAGGGTTTATAGCTATATATAGTATATACACTTAGGATTAGGGTTTATAGCTATATATAATATATACACTTAGGGTTAGGGTATATGGCTATATATAGTACATACACTTAGGATTAGGGTTTATGGCTACATATAGTATATACACTTAGGGTTAGGGTTTTTGGCTATATAAAGTACATACACTTAGGATTAGGGTTTATGGCTATATAAAGTATATACACTTAGGGTTAGGGTTTATGGTTATATATAATACATACACTTAGTGTTAGGGTTTATAGTTATATATAGTACATACACTTAGTGTCAGGGTTTAGGGCTATATATAGTACATACACTTAGGATTAGGGTTTATGGCTATATATAATACATACATTTAGGGTTAGGGTTCATGGCTAATATGGGGTACTATCCGTACCCATTTACACCACCTAGGCCTTGTGGATCTGATAGTGAGACACAGGATGACAAGTTTCCGCTGTCACAGCCAAAGGAGATGTAGATGCCGGCTACGGAGTTGAGACAGATGTCGGCACCGGCAGAGAGACAGGGCCCGGCGCCTGGGGAGAGCTAGGTGCCGATTTATGGGGAGAGCCAGGTGCTGGTTCATGGGGAGAGCCAGGTGCCACTTTCTAGTCAGAGTCAGGTGCCAGATATGGGGGAGAGCCAGATGCCCCATGAGGGGGACGTTGCGATGTTGGGTCCTAATCAGTTGGCTTCCGACAGCCCTCAAGATATACTTTCTGATGACGACCAGCAGCCTCCCCCGGCGAAAGGGGTTGGCGTGGAGAATGTAGGTGACCCAGCGCATACAGATTGATCAGATTCGGTTGATAGGTAAGTACATATTTATATTATCATTGAAACTCATATTATGTTACCAATAATGGCTATATTGTCGTTCGGAAAAATTATAAATTGAATTATATCATTTATTCAGTTAATTTATTTTTTTCAGTTAAAAAACAATGAAATATTTTATATTTTTTTATTAGGATACAACCCAGACGGGAGCATTTATTATGAGGTGATTAGGGACCTCGAGAGGAATTGGGTGCTCCCAAGGGGGAAGAAGATTGTGTTGTAGTACAATGCTGCAACACAACCTGTAGGACGAGCCTGCAATCGTTTTAGGCGTGCTACAAGCATGCTTATCAGGAGCGGGTCCCACATACATATGCTGGACGAATAGGTCCCACATACATATGCTGGACGAATAGGTCCCACATACATATGCGGGACGAATGGGCGAAGGTAGATAAGCACCTTAAGAAGGCTATGTGGGACGCGCTCATAGTATGTTTATGAATTTAATTTATTTGTTTATTTAAATTAAACTTAAGATTAAGTTTTAATTTTTTGAACTTTTAAAATTAATGCTTAAATTGAATGTGCAGGAGTTTTATCTACCTGTATCCGTAGACAAGCGCAAGGCACAACACGAAGCGTGGGCTGATATTGGCCGTAAGCACCGCTCGTGGAAGTCGAAGTTTAGAACCAAGCTAGCTATTCGAGACGGTGACACGCCCGAGATTATACGTGCGAGAGTGCCGAAGAAAGTTTTTGAGAAGTATGACGCAGCAGATGTGGAATACCTGCTGAGCGATTGGTGCACTGAGCAAAAAATGGTATGTAGATCTTTGATTGTATTACAAAATTGGAGCTAATTTTTAATAACAGTTTACTTAATTTTATTACTACTTTAAGTGTGTTAATGCTTACATTTTTATAAAATGGTCAATGCGTAGACGATTTGTGAACGGATGAAGCGGCTGCGGGAGCAGAATGACCTCCCTCATTGTCTGGGCTCCAAAAGTTATGCCAGATTTAATCACGATGAGGTATAAACAGATGTATGTATATGTTTTTCATACTTGTTGCTAATTGTTTTTTTTTTTACACTATTTTCTCGCTCTACTGTTTGTTATATATTTCAACTTGATGGCGACAGGCATGTACATCTAGCACGCCCCTCACTCGGGCCGAGTCGTTCGTGAAGACGCACACAAGGAAGGACGGCACTTACCTGAATGAACGTACACGTGTCCTATGCGTATTCTACTGATTTATTTTAGTAATATTTCTAAGTTATGCGTGTGTTATGACATTATTTAATACATGTGTACTTTACGTTGATGACGTACAAGAGAGGAAGACGCAGGGTTTATCCAGTGATCCTGTCGCCACGCAGAGCGTCTCAGGAGACATGGTGCGTTGGGCACCGAACGACGCGTACGAACAAGCGGTTGGGAGGCCTACGTACGCGGGGAGGGTTCAGCAGGTTGGGCCGAACGTTACGCCTATTCGTGGGACGTGTTTCTCGTACAGGGCTCGCTCACAAGGAGGACCATTTGAGGGCACATCTCGGGATTGGGCCGAACATGCCCGGGAGATGGCGGAAATGCCGGCAATGCTACGTGCTAAGCGAGAGAGAAATGACGTCTTGGAGCAGCGCATGCGACAATTCAAGGCATTCATGTCCTCTATGAGAGTATCACATGGCACAGTAGGTGCTCAGCAGTCTTCGCAGGCAAACGTAGGTAGTACGTTGTCTGTTAGTAGTGCATCTGCAGGTATGATTCATATTGTGTATACAACAAAATTATTTTCAATTTGTTTTCATTACTTGTTTAAATTTGCATTTAATATTATATACTTTAATTGTTTTTATTACTTGTAGGTAATGCGACAACGATTGGTTCGTTGTTGTCTATAGGACGACGGCTGAGCCAGCACTCCCCTGTCACTACACCATCCTCCGCTACACCATTTCGTGCGCAGTAATCGCCGGTTGGCGAGTACACGCCTGGGACGATACCTCCTGATCCGCAGGGACACCCTGCAAATCTGTAGATATTTTGTGTAATTATTTCCTGTAATTATTTTTTGTTAGTAATGAATATATTTATTTTTTGTAATTATTTTTTGTTTGTAAAGATTTGTGTAGTTAACAAATATGTTATTAATTATTGACTTGTTTAATTTGATTTTGTGATATTTTTGGGTAAAATAGATTTTGCATTATTTCAGGTCGGAAATAAGAAAATTACCCAAAAAAAATAAAATTAATTAGATTAAAAAGGTAATTAACCCAAAAAAATTTAAAAAAGAATTAAATTAAATAAAAACACAATTAAAAATTTTAAAAAGAATTAAATAAAAAATACAATCAAAAATTTAAAAACGAATTAAATAAAATAAAAAATTCAATTAAATAAAAAAAAAAATAAATTTTAAATTTAAAAATAAAAAATAAAAAAAAAATTGCCACGTGTATTTAAGTACACGTGGCAGATTGTTAGCTGACTGTCAACCGCGTGTACTGTAGTACACGTGGCATAGTAGTCGCGTGTATTTCAGTACACGTGGCAAAATGTGCATTTAGTTACAACCAGATCTAACACGTGTCGCACACGCGTCCATTTACAAGTGGCAAACTGTTCGCCACGTGTACTGTGTCCGTACACGTGGCGAAATGCATATAGCAAAATGCAATTTTTTTTGTAGTGACACCTTGAGTTGAGCATTTCTGCCTGATACAAAAGAAAAAAAAAAACAGAAAAAAAAAACAGAAAAAAACATAAAATACAAACCACCATAGCCCTTAAAGGGTTAGGGGAAAGTCTGTCACCACCGGATGTACCAGGGAAAACAAAAGCTCCACAGCCCTAATGGGTAAGAGACTCTAGCCTTCTCTGAGAAAATTCGGAGAGGAAACAAAACCACCTTAATCCTCTTGGACTAAGGAGACAAGAACAAGAGCCGAGGCCCTCCCTCCCCCGGCAACAACATGACTTTTGGGGCGCCTTTTATTTGTGGAGAAGGTTCGAGAGGGAAATGTTAATTTATATTCTAACGTTAGTTTGGAAAATGTTTTTTTTTTTCTTTGTTTGAAAGAAGTTTGGAAAAATGTTAATGCACAAACTGTAGGATAAGCTTAAAATAAGCCACTAATAACTCGTAATTTACACCCACCTTCTCGTGTTTAATTAATGCACCAAAAAAAGTCTAGAGGCCAATCATTCCTCAATTCTTCTACTTCACCAACCCTTTGAATTTTCAAATTGAGCCTACTGGAGCGTAGTGGACAAAAGTCAATAGGGAGTGAGTCAACTAATTAGGATAATCACTAGTCATTGCCAGCCGCGGCCCCCGGCCAGGTCTACACTCTACAACAATATACCTTTCTCACCACTCACCAGGTTGAAAAATAATAATAATAATTAATTAATGTAATATAAAAATGAAATGAAATTTAAATTTTGAATTTTGAATTTTTTATTCGAAAAAAAAAATAAAGAAAGTAGTTTGTTTTATATAAATAAAAAATATATTGTTTTATTTTTATATAAATAAAAGATATATTGTTTTATATAAAGAAATAATAATAATAATACAAAAGATGAGATAAATGCTTGCCAAACACACTTGGAAAATGTCTATACGGATTTGACTGCATATAATTGGCAACTCTTCATTCTTTTTCCTTTCTAAAAAAAATTAAACTCTTCTTTTCATATTATCAAACAATTTTATTCATTTTTCTTTCACAAAAAATTAAAAATTTCTTTCACAAAAAAAATTTCAAACATTTATATCACATCAACTAACCAGATTACTGTTGAAAATTATTTAGTGAAAATCTAAGTTTATTTTTAATTTGAATATATGAAAATTTGAATATTTAAATTTTCCTCTATTTCTTTTATTACTCTTTGTTCCACATTGAAAAGCTATGAGTATTTTTTGTGCTTTATAAGCATTTATCAAGCTCTTATACTAGATAAGATTTTGAGTATACATGTGCTAGTTGTGCTAGTTACGTCACCCAGTGCGAAGCACTAGTCGTCGCACGTACGCATGCGTGTCGCTTTGACGTATTTTTCCTGATGTGTACAACTGTTTTTCTAACAGAAACTGCTGTAAACTGATTCTGAGTTTTTTTTAAAATAAAAACTATATTTTTCCATCAGATTTTCGATATCTTTTTTTTCTTCTCTTCTTTTTCATCTTCTCTGCTGTTACAGAATTTCTGAATTCAGAGTAGTATTCAAAATTTGCGATATGCACACTACATTAGGGCAATATTGTATCTTGAGGATAAAATTGTTTTATTCCCTTGTCTGAAAAAATAAACGAAAGCAAAAAAGCAGAATGCGCTTAAGGCGCGTTACAACGTCACTTTCCTTAAGAAATTATTTGCCCCCACCAGAAAGGTATGCAAAGGGTTACATCAAAAATTTCTCCAGGATACAATGGAGCCCAGAATCCTCTGTTTGTTTAATTGCGTTTTGCACTAACAAAAATTAAACCATTAGATCAAATGTGATTTGACCTTACAGTTTATTTTAGTGATGGTCTAGTAAATCCAACCACTGGATCTACTTAAGAAGCATCATATGATTTAAATTAAACCATTAGATAGATTGAAAATTGAAATTGGAAGGTCATGATTAGATCGCTCCGAGCTCCGATGCTTCATGCAAAGTGCCAAGTGCGCCATCAAAGTGCCACTAGCGCGTGTGTGTGCGTCCAATGCTTCGCACTGTACTAAAGTATACACGTTAGAGTATACACCTAAGTATTACTTTTAAATGCTTAAAGTGTGTTGGGCCTTATAAATGTCAACTACAGTTTCTTTTTTTTCCCATGTGGGACCATCTTCATTTAATGCTCTTTAATACTTTCCTTTTCAATCATTCCCAAGACACAAAATAAATATATATACATATTAATTTTGAAAATACTTTAACATCTTTTTTGCAAAACTTATTGTTTAAGTGAGATGCAATATTTGTCTAAGAGACAGATTTACATTCGCTTTACTGTCCAGTTTTCTTTCTATACAGTTTTTATTTTTTCTGCTTTCTTCAATTTTCTGTAGTTCCACATCTTTATATTCCCAACAATTACTATTTTTTTTTTAAAAAAAAAAAATGAGAATCATTCGGCAAACAAACCAAAACCATTACACTCTTTTGTGGATTGGGATTTTCTTTGTGGATGCTCGTCATCTTTTGTACTTGTATTTCTAGATTTTTCTTTTTCTTGTCGTGTTTCATGATTTTTTTTTTTCTTTTTGAAGGGGTCGTGTTCCATGTTTTTGTTTTTGTTTTTTTTATTTTTTTTTTTGAAGGGGTCGTGTTACATGTTTAATGACTAATGTAGAGAAAAAAGCACTGTATATATATATGTGTGTGTATAATTTATTTATTTATTTAAAAAAAAAAAGATTAAAAAGAGTATAGAGAAAAACGCCCACCAACCACTTCTAAAGTGGGTTGGTCGGACTTTTGGAAGAATAAGTACCGTCACAAGCCAATAGAAATATCAATTAATAATTATGCGTCACATTTACGCCATTCAAACGTAACACCAATAAATAATCTACTTCCCTTCAAAAAAAAAAAAAAAAAATCTACTTTAAAAAAAAAAAAAAAAAAAAAAAAGACCAATAAATAATCAACACTAGTGGTGACGCAACACAATATTCATTTTCTACTGTAAAAAAAAAAAAAAAAATTAAAAAAAAATCATTTTCTACCTAATTTCAACGTATCTGGCCGTCTTCAATGTCCCTGTGTCGTATTCCGGCAACTAACCTCGCAAAAATAATATATATAAAATAAGTAGTTAATGTTGGGTTATTTCTAAATGAAAGGGAAATTTGCGCAAAAGCCCTCGGTTTATTTTCCACGTGAAATCCAATTAAAAGACATTACGTGTAGCCATGCAATACTGCCACGTCATTTAATCTTTATAAAATCTCAATTATACCCTTAGAAAATTTCAAAAAACAACAGCAACAACAAATAAAGAATGAAAGGAAACAGCTTAGACCAAAAAAAAAAAAAAAAAAAAAATGAAAGAAAAAGAGAGGTTGAACTTTGAATACTGGCCAGTATTCAAACTACCCCGAAAAGCCAGACTTCTTTGACAATGTTGAACAGCCTAAAAATAATTGAGGATATGGTGAACCATACTTTTCTTTAAGGTTTTATTTATTTATTTATTTATAATTTAACAAGGGTTTTAGGATTGGGATCTTTAACAATTTTTTCGGCCCAAAACACATTGTGAGAGAGTCTATATGAGATACTTGTCCAATTAAATATTGGGTTATTTGGTCATGTGCTCTTTCACATGTACTAAACAAATTGTTAGCAATTTAGACATAAAAATACCTAAAAATCCTCAATTTTTAAGTTAGGAGGGTCGATTCATATCGAGGACAATGTTGTCATTTTGATGTGTTTTACCTGGGCTGGATAACTAATTGGATGCACATGTACATGTGTTGAGGTGTTTTGCATCTGGTTTAACACTAAAAAAACATAATATTGGATGAGAGAATTAAGTTGACGTTCAAAGTTTGATTTAGAACATAAGTTAATTAATTTATTTATTTTTTGAGTGGAGAACATAAGTTATTAAAATGATAGCTTGGAGATGTTTAATTTTGATATCGGATTTGGCTGTACCAAAAAAATTATAGGATATTTTTTGTAATTTTTTCAATAGTTCATATTTAATTTCACACCTTTTTTCTTTTTTATGAAAAACTTGTAATTATATTTAGACCATTGAAAAGACTAAAAAAAAAAAGATACTCTTATCTTTTTTTTTTCTTTACAGCACCAAAACAGCTAAGCCAAATCATTTGATATAAACTATGGTTGATTTGATTTGTTTTGCCTGCGTTTGATTCGCGTGTATTGAGATAATATATATATATTTTTTAAATAAAATTTAAAAAAAAAAAAAAAAAAAAAAAGTACAACAGAAGAACAAACCAAGCATAACACTAGAAAGGGGTATTGAGGTATTTTGCATACGATTTAACGCAAAAAAAAAAAAAAATATAAATAAAAAAAAAAATTAATGGATGAGACAAGTTCACATTCAAATTTTGATTCAGAATATAAGTTTTTTTTTTTTTTTTTTTTATTTAATTTAATCAAACTTTCATTTATTGGTCAAGAAAATAGAGCAGATTGCTCTAACAAAACATCACAAATGCAATTTGAAATTTCTTTTCTCCAAATCTTATCTATGACTTGTTTAATAGTTTTAGCTAAGCCATGAATTGTAGAATGTCTCATAGTGAATGTATACAATCTAGCAACGACTAAACAAAGAAATAATAGTTGTCCATGTGTCTTTCATTAGTTGCCCAAATCTGCAGACACCACTTTTTGTAAAGTTCAGACTTCAGAGCATTTACCGCTTGAAGCGCGTCTCATTCCAAAATGATGTGTTGAAAGTCTAGGTTTTTACTATTCCCCACCGCTTGGGATGTTGCGTCTCATTCCAAAATGATGTGTTAAAAGTCTAGGTCTTTACTATTCCCCACCGCTTGGGATGCTGCCAAAGCATCCGCTGCAGCTGATTCTAAATTTTTCATTTTTGTCAAACTTCTGGCAGCCATCACTTGCATGCCCCTTATGATCCTGCACAATATACCCGAGGCCTATATATCCATTGACAGCAACAGTCCAATTGACCTTGTATTTGCCTTCTGGGGAAGGTATCACCTAATTAAGTTGAGTGTTGAGACCTACTATGCCTACCTCACTCCTCCTGTAATTATATTTCTCGACGTACAGATAAGTATTAAAATGATATCCTGGAGATTTTTTTGATATAAACTATGATATATATGTTTTACCTTCATTATATATGTGCGTGCGTTGAGATATGATGCATCTGATTTAACGCTAAAAAAAAATAATGGACGTGATAGAGAAGTTGACATTCAAATTTTGATTTAGAATATATAAGTATTAAAATGAAAGCTTGAACATATTTTTGATATAAAAACTACTTTGGAAGGGGGTTGGTGAGAAACTATAATATTCCTCCAACATGAACATAATATTATTCCTTGCAATATCCAACAATTTTTGTTTTTACTTCAACCTTATCAACCATGACAGATTTAGGTAAAAAAAAAAAAAAAAACCATGACAGGACACTAGTACTGGTACACTGGAGCCTCGCTATATACCCACATAATAATTCCTCTGCTCATGAGCTTTTTGTTCTGTCGGTTAAATGTCAAAACTGTTTGTGTTTTTTTTAATTAAAAAACGTTTTGTGTCTAAATTATTATTTTGTTAATATTTCTGTTCTAAATAGATTATAAACATAAAAGAAGAAACAATAAATAAATAAATAAATAATGGTTTGAAACATTCTTTTTTGGAATGAATATTAATCGTGTCTCTCTTAACTCGGTCAGAATTAGCAGCTGGAAAGATTTGCCTTTTCCGCTAAGAAAATTAAAACAGGAAAAAACGGGGAAACACAGGAGATAGTAAACAGATTACAAATTAGTTTGACCGGGTGAGTGAATAGTCTCAAATGAGAGATAACCGGCCACGCAGTGGCGAAGTTTGTTGACCGGGCAACAAAATGTTGTCTTTACGTGCGGGGTGTGACATCCAAGTCTGAAAATGGAGCAAATTGTCGTTGGGTTTTTTCAATATATAAACAAGCAAAGCGTCTTAGGGTAACGTACTCCAAACCCACAGCAACAATGGAGGTCTGGTTCATCATCCTCATCTCTCTCTGTGCATATTTTTCCATAAAATCCCTCTTCGGCCTTCTCAGTTCCTCCAAAAAGAATGGATCAAAAGGCAAGCTTCCACCGGGTCCCCGCCCTCTTCCATTCATCGGAAACCTCCTCTGGATTCCCAGAAATGCCGTTGACCTCAGAGAAGTTATTAACAAGCTCTCCCACAAGTACGGCCCTATTCTCACGCTCACCCTTGGCTCCGAACCGCTCATTTTCATCACCTCCTACTCCCTCGCCCAACAAGCACTTGTTCGGCAAGGCGCCATCTTTGCAAGCCGTCCGGCGGTGCTTCCGATCAGCGTAGTTCTCAGCAACAAGCGCAAAGACATCGGCGCCACACCCTATGGCCCCACCTGGCGTGTCCTCCGCCGTAATCTCGTATCTGAGATTATCCATCCTAACAAGATGGACGCTTTCTATCCCGCCCGCAAGCGCGTCATGGAAACATTGATGAGTAAGATCACTCAATGTTCCAAGCAAAACGAAGTCGTCCATGTCAACGACTGTCTCCACCACGCCGTGTTTTCCTTGTTTATTCTCATGGCTTTTGGCGGCATCAGCGACGAGGCAGTCAAAGAAGTCGAAGATATCCAATGGGAGCTTCTTATGAATTACGCTGACTTTAGTATTTTCGGGTTCTTTCCCAGGTTGGCGAGATTGCTGCTTAGAAGTCGCTACAAAAGGTACATAAATCTCTTGAAGGCTCAAGATGACATCTTTTTCCCTCTAATAAAAGCCCGGCGGAAGTTAAGGCAATTGAAAGGGAAAGAACTCGAATACGTATCATACACAGATAGCTTAATGGATTTGCAAGTTCCAGGAGAGGAACACAAGCTTCAAGACGACGACATACTGAGTTTGTGCTCGGAGTTCATTAACGCAGGCGCCGACACAACCACGACGATGTTGCAGTGGACGATGGCGCATATAGTGAAGTACCCAGATGTCCAGGCCAAAATATACGCCGAAATCAGAGAAGTTTTGGGAGAAGGAAAGGAGGAGGTGAAGGAGGAAGATTTGCACAAGTTGACATATTTGAAAGCCGTAATCCTAGAAGTTGTAAGAATTCACCCGCCAAACACTTCCTTAGTGCCACACGCAGTCACAGAGGATGTGGAGTTTTGCGGCTACACAATCCCGAAAGGCACGACGGTGAACATCGTGACAGCAATAATAGGGCGCGATCCAAAGCATTGGGAGAACCCTATGGAGTTTAATCCCGACAGGTTGTTAAACGGCAGTAAACCTGCAGAAGAAGTGACCGATCTAACAGCGTTTAGTATGCTGCCGTTCGGTGCCGGGAGGAGGATGTGCCCCGGGAACGGATTGGGCAGGCTTCTCCTGGAGTACTTTATTGCGAATTTGGTCTGGCGTTTCGAGTGGAAGCCGGTGGATGGGGCGGACGTCGATTTGTCGGAGAAGGAGGAGTTCTTGGTAGTGATGAAGACCAAACTCCGTGCCCATGTCACTAAGAGAGTCAATTAAATTCGCCGTAAGTACGTATATGCATGTGTAATGAATAATGGCCATAGCCGACATGCTTTTTTTTCAGCCATTACCGTCTCGGTAGGACTGGATTAGATCCGTTGCTCTGTTCTACCATTATTTTTCTTTTTCTTTTTCTTTTTCCACTTTTTCGTAGCAGCCTTTGTTGTGCTTCAATTAGTCAATGGTCAAATACACTTACATCGTTACTGTCAATATTTCCAGATATTTTGGGGATAAAGATTATCCACTACAATAAAATTGAGTGTTATAAAAACAAATGGGCTGAGTTCTTTCAACATATATAATTTGTAAAGTTGTATGTATTTCTTAAAATGTGAGAAATATATGCTCTCTTTTAAAATAATTTTTTTTCAATTCTTTTAAAATATATGTTTAAGGTACGTAATTAAAAGAATTTACTCGGACTTATATTGGATGAAAACTCTGGTTATTTTTTATATTTTGTTTTTCTTTCTTCAAATAAAAATATTAACAAACAATTTAAACATAAAAAAATTAAAAAAAAATTAAAAATACAAAGATCGATAATTTTCACGCCTCCCTTATACTTTTTTAAAACTAAAAAAGAAAAAAAAAAAAAATCCAAAAATGCAACCTATCTACAAGTTATTGTTTTTTCTAACTGCATGGATGATATCACATTATCACTTGATCATTCAAAAAAAAAAAAAAATAAATCAAATAAACATTATTTGCGTGGGCGTTTTTCAATGACAAGAAGCGAATCCACAATTCGCAATAAGTGCTCGTAGACCCCGTCCATTAGTGCGGCCGACAGTCTTTACCAGACATAACCGAACTCAGTAGTCAGTACCAGAAGAGTTACAGAATCTTACACGATTGCTTCTGTTTTTTTTTTTTTTTTGTTGGAATTTTCTACGCAATGGAACCCATGTATGTAGCTTTCACATGTTAAATATCTTTGTCAGTAATTAACATTGGTTGACTAGAAAAAATAAAGAAATAAATAAATAATCCAGTTGGTTTGAAGGCGGCGGCTGCCTCACCAACCCCCACAAAGCACTGCCTAACTAGGTACAAAACAAATCTTTTTTTTTTTTTTTTTTTGTAATTTTTTTAACGACACTTAAGTAAAATCTTATATTAAGACTTCTTTTATAATTTCTGAAGAAAAAGAGAACATAAAATAATTGTGAAAAAAGCTTATATTTCTAATTTAATTTTCTTGTACAATGAAGTGGCTTATTTATAGTTGAATGAGGCCAAAAAATAAGAAAAATACCATAATTACATAATAAGGAAAACACAATAAGGCTAAGATATTACATTTTTTTTTTTCAAAGGAGCTAAGATGTTACACTTGATAGTTCAACGATGAATTAAAATCTGACAAATAGTTAAAGACCAAACTCATATTTTGGTCAAATTTTTTAATTAAGTAATAATGTCTTTTTATTTGTGTTTATGAGCTCAATGTTAAATTGTGTTCCTCTATTGATTAGAGAAAAGTGAATGAAAAAAATATAAATAAATTTGTGTAACTCACCAATCTATCCAAACTAGGTGTACAATGAGCTTTGTATAAAGAGACATTAATTAGCATGGGACTTGGGAGAAAGTGTATGGACTGGTGATCACTTCTATAGTACTCAAGGAAGTAAACATATCAGGAGTTTTTAAATAAAGTTTTAATATAATTTTAATTTATTTATTTTATATTAATCAAATACACTTGTGATAGCTACCTTACATGTCAATTTACTACTACATCAGCTACAATAACCCTTGAACAAAAATCATTAACAAATATGTGAGTCATTTTTCTAGGATCATATTTTTGGGTTTTGTGAGGGCTTTTTCGTCTCATACACCAGTAATTTGCTCCAACTATGCAGGACCATCATTCATGCATATTGCATAGTGTTAAAGCAGATAAATAATAATTATAGTTTATCACGCTATGTGTTTATCAAGTATCTGTCATCTTCTAGTTATAGTTTGTGTAGAACCATAGTTCTACTCCAACAGTTCAATCGAATGAAAGTACAGTATGTAATATTTCTCTAAAGAAAATGGTTTAGGGTAATATAATTTTTACTATGGAAAAAAGATTAAAAAAAAAAAAAAAAAACACTACTTACACACCCCTTACACGAGTAATTCTATATGTATATTAAATGTCCATCAAGTGTCTATTAAAAAGTAAGATGACTTTTAAAATCATCATTGAGCATGTGATTGATCAAATGATGATTTTGATTAAATGCTGATTTTAAAAGCCATCTCATTTTTTAATGGACACTTAATGTACTATTAGAATTACTCCTCTTTACACACCCACCATCTCACATAGGGTGGGGCTCATGTGGAGTGTGTAAGGAGTGTTTTTGTAACACTCCCCTTTTACTACAATACTTAAAAACTCATGTGACCACGGCTGGCTCTATATAGAAAAAAAAAAATTAGGCGGTCGCCTAAGGCCTCCAATTAATGAATATTAATAAAAAAATATTTGAAGGCTTAATTAAAATTAACATTCTTTAATCAAGTCCCTAATTATAGTCATAAGTAATTAAAAATGTATTAATATCATTTAATTCTCCAACATTCCATTTTTGAAATAAGTATTAAAAAATTAATAGTATTAAATAAGAGTATCAAATAATATTAAAGACATTCTTAAATAAAATCTATTTTCCAACTTTAAACGTTATATTCTTTGGAAATAACGGAGGGAATGAAAATAATAATAATATTCAATTATGTTGTGGGTAGAAATTTTTTGGGTCTTGTGATGAGCATTGAACAACCAAAATTCTAATAAAAATTTAAGAAGACAACAATTTTGCATCCCAAAAAGTGGAGAAAAATAATTTATATATATATATATATATATATATATAAAAGATTCATTTAACCTTGTCGCCTTAGGCCTGAAAATATATCGAGCCGAGCTTGACGTGACAGTTCACATAAATGCCACATGACAAAACATAGATGCAAAAACTAAGCAACAAAATTTTAGAGGTAAATTTAATTGTATAGTAGCTAATGTCGATAGGTCACATGGGTGTCACGCGAATTGCCATATGAGTTTGTAAGGAAATTATAATAAAAGCTATATTACTTGCCGCGTACACCATGTTAAATGTTCCTACAATCGTAGTTAGGTATTTTTTGAGGTTATGGGCCTATCTTGGGAGCAACTCTTCAGCCCACAGACAACGAAACTAAATAGCCAAACTATGAGGCCCTCCAAAGGTTAGCCAGTGGGCTTACTAATGGCCCATTAGCTACGATGTAGAGGACAACGCAAAATTTACATATCTACACCGACCCAGAAAAATGAGAGGAGATGATATTAAAAAAAAAACACTAAGAATCGATCGATGCATCAAATAACAATTCTACGCAAAGATGATCATGGCGGCCTCCTCAACCATTGAATCAATCATAACAACAGAGAATAAGAGAATTGGAAGAGAGAACCTGTGGTGACGGCTTTGGATTCACGTATGCCATCCTTTTGAAAATTAATCGTTTTCTATGGCTGCCTTCGTTGCTGCATGAGAACTGAGAAGTGAGGAGTATATCTGCCAAAGTGGGCTCAGGAAATTCTTGGAATTAGGTTGTAAAATGCTTGGCCAGCTTGGACTGCCCGGTTGGTTTGCCGGCGACTTTGCCATTTTGTCGGGAACTGGTCCTGCTTCAACCAAGGTCTGATTTTCAGCAAACTCGAAGGGGCAAGAGTTCTTATACTGGTAGCAGAAACCAGACAACCGGGTTTTCAGATCTTGATGCGGAGGGATTTGCTGGATGATCGAGATCCCTTAATCCTCAGTGAGTGAGGATCTATCATCTATCATATCCAGGTGGGAGCTAGACAGACGCCTTAAGAATAAGAAAAACAAAATTGAAGAGGACGTGGTGATAGCCGGCGAGGTAGCTTTTACAGCTTGTTTGTTTGTTTGTTTGTTTGGGGGCTTCCGGGAGATGATTTTGCTCATCACTAAACTCACTTCAGAGGGATTTAAAGCTGTTGAGGTTTCTGGCCTGAGGCTTGGTTGGTTTTGTCTCTGTCTATTGTGCTGGAAACAGTACGTTGTATCCTTGTCTTCTTCTCTTCCGAACGCCTCATGTCAAATCCGCAACGTATGCCATCGATTAATTTGGCACGAGGAAGGCTGGTTACTAGAAGCCTAGAAGGCAATTATTGACCGGGAAAAAGGCTCTCGCCAAGAGACGAGAAATTATGGAATCTGGCGGTCATGAGTGGCGGAAATTTTGAAAAGTTGTTTGAGCATTTAATATATTTATTAAGGTAAGATGAAAATTCTAATCAGTTAACGTGGCAAGTCAGCACCGATTAAGCCGACCGAGAATAGTTTAGGTTTGTAAGAAACTCTTACAAAAATAGCTTTTAAAATTAATACGTGTTGTTTAAGCTATTAAAAAGCGGATTAAGATCATCTTAGATCACTTGTAGGTTCACATGACCAAATAAAAATTGAGTTGTTTAACTATTTTAAAAACATGTGTTTAACGCATGTTAAATAGTTGAGGTAACCTTTAAAATTAATCACAATTGAATTTGAGATTTATCGTTATTAAATTTTGAATCAATAACTATTTTAAAAGTCACGTAAACTCCTAAAAGATAAAACAAAGACGGAAAAAAACAAAAAGATATTCCTAATAACGCTTCAAAAAAAAAACAAAAATGCATTGTCAATTTTAATGACATTATTTGTAAGAAATTTCGCATTCACACTGTGCATCGTCAAGAATTCTGGGTTCCAAACGTAAGACGACGTACTTTTCTTCATGAATAATCATGAATGTTGACGTCTTTTTGAATAATCTTGACATCTTTTTTGAATCAAACAAATCTCGTGCTTTGACCGTTAAGAGCATTCACAGTAGCCGTTTTAAAAGGAATTTGTTATCTAAGTTTTAAGAAAAAATTACAAAAACTCTTCATGCTTTTCAATAATAATGTTTTTTAATGTATTGAGAAGCACTATTTACTTTTCATATAATTGTTTAATCGCAAAACATATTACCTTTCTATTACTTTATCTCTCTTTCTTACTTTTAATTAAAATAAAAATAAAAATATATTATCTCCCACCAACCCTATTTTCTTTTCCAAAACGTAAGTCGACGTACTTGTCTTCATGAATAATCTTGTTCTTGACATCTTTTTGAAACAAACAAATAATCAAATATCGTGCTTTGACCATTAAGCACGCACGCACCTGGATCCCTTCTTAGCCACAAAATGTTCAGGTGGAGTACAGGTGTTATTGGTCATTTCCCCAGGCAAACTTAATTATGTGACTAGAAGGCAATTATTTATAGAATAACGAAAAATTACAAAAAGTTTACACTTAATAAAATTTTTAAAGTTGATACTCTCTTATACTAAACAAGTGACATGCTTGTGTGCTCCCATAATAGTTCCCTCAAAATTGCTGAAATTTTTTATACTTGATCTTCTTTACTGAAAGTCCGATGGGCTGAGGGCTTTTTGTGAAAAATAGAGTTGTATGGTTTACGATAAACAAACTCTAATAAAAAGAGAGGAGAAGCATGAATGCTTTGGAACCAAACAAATTCCTCCTGGCCAAATGGAAAGAGGAAGGTTAGATATCTTAATATTTTTTTAAAAAAATTTGGTTCCAACATAAAGTGTCACAATCCTATGAGATCTATCATTTTGAGAAATGTGCCACAATCTCATAGGATTGTGACACATCATGTTGAAACCAAATTTTTTTTTTTAAAAAAAAAGTGTTGGAATGTCTAGCATTTCTCTGCAAGATACCAAAATACTTTGTATTTTCTCCTGTTCTCTTAGCACAACGCAAATTCAAGAATAGGCGAAAAGTTAAAAGCGATTAGATCTTCTACAATTATTTGCTCGAATTTAAGAAAATTCGAATAGGTAATTGTGACAGACCATTTATAAGATCCACCTGACTGGATAAGTGACAGAACTATAGACGAGGTTAGAGGGGCATTAGTCCTACCAAATTATTTGTTTTTATTGGACAAACTGTTTTAAATTATTTTTTCACCCTTATAAAAAGTATTTTATTTTTATTTTTTTGTCGCCCTTTATTTAAAATTATACCGCACCTACCCAAGCGGCAGGGGAGCAATGTCCCATCAAAATTTTCAAAATTTTAAAATTACCTCTAGAGTTTTAGAACTTTCTTAAACTTTACGAATTTTTTTATTTTTTTATGAAATGTCCTCCAAAATTAAATTTTAACCTCAGACTATGTCTTGTTTGGGTGTCCGATTTTTTTGTATTGTATTCTGCTATTCTTTACTATATTCAAAATTTGTAATACCGAGAAAATTTCTTTTTTAAAATTATGTTTTGATGATTTAAAGAACCTGAGACAAAATTAAAAAATTTGTATAAAACTTGAGTAGAATTTAAATTTAAAAAATTCACCCAAACATATTTTTCAAAAATAATAAAATATAATAAAAAATACAAGTTACCCAAACATGTCCTTATTTTTTAAAATTTTCTCTCATACCTTTAAATGTCTTGTTTGGAGACCAGATCCTCTCAAATTATCTATCTGAATTTAAGAAAATTCAGGCAGATAATTGTAAGAGACCACTTATGAGACCTACCTGAACAAATAAAAATTGGGTTGTCTAACCACTTATCCGGTCATGTGGGTCCTATTAATAGTCTCTCACAATCACCTACTCGAATTTTTCTCAAATTTGGACAGATAATTTGAGATGGGAATACCTTCAATAAGGATGAGCTGTAAAACCCTCATTTTATAGCATCCAATTATAAGTTAACAACTCTTAAAAAACCAAAAATTACAACAAAAATACTATAAACATGAAAAAACCCAATCCCCTACTCATCTCTGTTATCTCTAATCTTTGCCGGACCCTTGCCTCCGCTGGACAGACGACCACATCATCGGGTTCTATTTCCTTTTGCAAAAAATCTTCGTCATTTTCTGGTGGACAATCACCAGAATCTCCATCGAACCACTGATCAACAACCACTGAAGAATCACCCTGATAGCACCAAACACAAGATCTGGCCGAAGTTTGTTGACACTGGTTTGGCCAAAAATTGCTAGATCTGTGCCGGTTTAAGTGACACCGAAACTCGGGCTTCGCTGGATTTCTCTTTCCCTTGCCGAATCTTTCTCTCTCTGCCGTGGAATCTGACCTTGGGCTTCGTCGGTTGGGTTTGGTGGGTCGAGGTGCGGGGGTTTTTGCCGGTGGTCGAGGGTTGGGGTCTGGATTGGGGTCGGCGTGCTAGGCAACAGTTCTAGATTTGGGCTTTTTTGGCCGCTCAACGTTCTGGCTCAAATTTGGCAGTGGCCGTTAGCGAAATTCGACAACAGGTGGGGCTGAATAGGTGGTGGGTTTAAAACTGATTGGACTCTTTGAAAGGGAAAATTTGGAGTGCTTTTCATGCATAATATATCTTAATCATTTAACGATATGTCAACTCTTTATTAAATGCTGTAAAACATCACTTTTACCGTTTATCCTAGTAGAAATTGCTCTCATTTGAGATATGCTGATCATTGGTCCGGCCCTACATTTTGACCATTTGTGTAGATGGAATGTGTGGGTCCAATGAGTGTCAGAGTCGATTTAGAATTCAAAATAAATAGGGGGGGAAAAAAAAAAAGGCACGTGATTAATTACTAAACTAACGACCAATGTTCCAATACAACCAAAAACTGATTGTATTGGACCAATTAGTCAATGGTCCAATACTAAGAATCTTAGGGCAAACGGTTTTTAGGGTAATTTTTTTACATTTTTTTTTTAACAAAATATTAACAAATAATTTAAATGTTGCTTATGGTTTGATTGCTAATAGATTTATGGTGCATTTAAAATTGTGATTTTGTAAATAAAAAATGTGATTTTAAACCAAATCGCAGAACATAAATCGTTTGGAAATTGTGTTTTTAAAAATTGTGATTTGAAAATACAGAAAATCTACTGTTTCAAATCGTAGGTAAAATGATGTTTTTTTTAAAACGCAAAATTTTAAAGTTTAATTTGCGATTTTAAAAACTAAATTGAGATTTTACTAAACGTTTAACTATATTTTTAAAAATTATTTTTTAAAATCTTTATAGATTTTGTTTATAGAAAGAGCTTAAAAAAGCCTTTTTTAATTTTAATTTTTCTCTTTTCAATTTTTTCCCAATACGATGTCTTGAGATTTTCTGGAGAAAAAAGTTCAAAAAAAATAATAATAATAATTTTTTTTAATTTTTTAATCTTTTTAGGGTCAAATACCCTTTTATTTATTATTATTTTTTTTTGAACGGGACATTCATTCAAATCAATAACAACCCGAAGGCAATTACATCAGCCCTAAGGCAAGAACACAGGCCCAGATACAACAGCCTGAAGGCAAAGACACAGTCCTAGAACTACAACAACAGGGCCCGAAAGCCTAAGGTAGTGTGTAGAGATAAAGAATCTCTAAACAATAAGCCAGGAATAAGCCTAGCTTGAAGCAGTTACCAGAGCAACAAGCTAAAAATACAGGAACAAACATATGACCCTCTCTAAACAATGAAGAACACCCCCTAAAATGAAAGGGTCTGGTCTAGCTACCAAGCCACCAAAATGCTCAAGTAATTTTTAGCCCATTACAAAAGTAAACTGTGAAAATAAGGAAGAATATACAGAACAAAACAGAAAATAAAACGCTTAGTTGGCAATTTGAGGAACCACCCTGACATCGGCGTGTGAGCCGCACCCGGGCCTCCCCTGCAGCAAACAATCAACAATCCTTCCCAAAAACACCACCCAGCCGGCCGGAAAGGGGCGCGTGACCCACACGCTCAAGCCACATCTCAGCGCGTGCAAGCCACGCTCCGAGCGTGGAGGTTCGACACCGCTGGAAGTTGAGGCGGCGGGAATAGATGCTGACGGCGAACAACACAGGGGGGATCGTGTCGCAAAAACTCCAGCATAACCACGTAGATTTAACTCCAAAGAATCCCGGAAAACACGAACGACGGTCACTCCCGAAGACGACTAAAACGAGATGTATATGTTAAAACAAAGAAAAAAACAACAACCAAATCACAAATAAACAAACTCCATAGCCCCAACAGCTAGGAGAATAACAGCCACCAGAAACAAAGTCGGGGGGAACAAAAATTCCCACTGGAACAAGCCAGGGGACACAAAAAACCACCTAGCTCACAAAGAAGCTAGGGGAAGAGCACCACCGGGAGGAGGGAGGCCCCCTCCCTCCCTCGGAGAAACCAAACCTCAGAAAACTCTCTCTCTCTAGACGGAGAAAAACGAGACTCTCAGAGAGAGCAGTTGCGGTTAAATACCCTTTTAGTATCTAAGATTTGACAACTTTATTTTTTTGTACATGAGTTTCAATTCATATCACAGATGGTACTTGGGTTTTGAAAAAAGACGAACTTGGTACTTCCATATATTTTTCCTTCCAATATTTTTCCGTCCAAGAATAGTTTAGGTTTGTAAGAAATTCTTACAAACTAGCTTTTAAAATTATCATGTGTTTTTTAAGCTATTAAAAAGCGGATTAAGATCATATTAGATCACTTATAAGCTTACATAACTAAATAAAATTGAGTTGTCTAACTATTTTAAAAACATGTGTTTAACGCATGCTAAAGAGTTAAGATAACTTTTAAAATCACAATTGAATTTGAAATTTATCGTTATTAAATTTTGAATCAATAACTATTTTCAAAGTCACGTAAACTCCTAAAAGATAAAACAAAGACGAAAAAAAAAAACAAAAAGATATTCCTGATAACGCTTAAAAAAAACAAAAATACATGTCAATTTTAATGACATTATTTGTAAGAAATTTCGCATTCACAATGTGCATCGTCAACAATTATGGGTTCCAAACGTAAGACGACGTACTTTTCTTCATGAATAATCTTGAATGTTGACATCTTTTTGAATCAAACAAATCTCGTGCTTTGACCGTTAAGAGCATTACTGTTTTAAAAGGAATTTGTTATCTAAGTTTTAAGAAAAAATTTTAAAAAAATTACAAAAACTCCTCATGCTTTTCAATAATAATGTTTTTTAATGTATTAAGAAGCACTATTTACTTTTTATTTAATTGTTTAATTGCAAAACATATTACCTTTCTATTACTTTATTTCTCTTTTTTTACTTTTAATTAAAGTAAAAATAAAAATATATTATCTCCCACCAGCCCTATTTTCTTTTCCTAAACGTAAGTCGACGTAATTGTCTTCATGAATAATCTTATTCTTGACATCTTTTTGAAACAAACAAATATCGCGCTTTGACCATTAACCACGCTCCTGGATCCCTTCTTAGCCACAAAATGTTCAGGAGGAGTACAGGTGTTATTGGTCATTTCCCCAGGCAAACTTAATTATGTGACTAGAAGGCAATTATTTACAGAATAACGAAAAATACTAAGAATCTTAGGGCAAACGGTTTTTAGGGTAATTTTTTTACATTTTTTTTTTTAAAAAAATATTAACAAATAATTTAAATGTCGCTTATGGTTTGATTGCTAATAGATTTAGGGTGCATTTGAAATTGTAATTTTGTAAATAAAAAATGTGATTTTAAACCAAATCGCAGAATATAAATCGTTTGGAAATGGTGTTTTTAAAAATTGAGATTTGAAAATACAGAAAATCTACTTTTTCAAATCCCAGGTAAAATGATGTTTTTTTTAAAATGCAAAATTTCAAAGTTTAATTTGAGATTTTAAAGACTAAACTGAAATTTTACCAAATATTTAACTACGTTTTTAAAAATTATTTTTTAAAATCGCACATTTTAAAATCCTTATAGCTTTTGTTTATAGAAAGAGCTTAAAAAAGCTTTTTTTAATTTTAATTTTTTCTCTTTTCAATTTTTTCCCAAAACGATATCTTGAGATTTTCTAGGGCAAAAAAGTTAAAAAAAATAATAATAATTTTTTTTAATTTTTATTCTTTTAAGGGTTAAATACCCTTTTAGTATCTAAGATTTGACAACTTTATTTTTTTGTACTTGAGTTTCAATTCATATCACAGAAGGTACTTGGGTTTTGAAAAAAGACGAACTTGGTACTTCCATCTATTTTTCCATCCAATATTTAACAGTCCAACACCTGTCAACTGCATGTGGTACTATATTTTTTTAAAAATTAATTATAAAAAAAATTATAATTTTTTTTTTTAAAAAAAAAAAGAAAAGAAGAAGATGGGAGGTTGAGCCACTCCCTTGGCTGGTTTGAGGTGGGCGAACCCCCATTCGGCCACCTCATGGCAAAAAAAAAAAAGATGGATTTTCGCTCTCGGGAGTGGCCGAACCACTCCTCTTTTTTTTTTTTTTTTTTCTTTTCTTTTCATTTATTTATTTATTATTATTTTTTTTTATGCTATGTGGCCACCCCAAACTGGCCAGGAGAGTGGCTAAGCCAACCCTCATTTTTTTTTTTCATTTTTTTTTAAAGTTTTATTAATTTTAATTTTTAATTATTTTTTAAAGATTTTTTTTTTTATTGTGCCACGTGACAGACCGTTAATATTGGACGAAAAAATAGACGGAGGTATCAAGTTTGTCTTTTCCCAAAACACAAGTACTATTTGCGATACGAATTGAAACTTAAGTACCAAAAAATAAAGTTGTCAAAACTCAGGTACTAAAAATGTAATTAACCCAAGAATAAAAAAATAACTTATTTTTCAAATTTTTTCCAAAACGACGTTTGGGATTTATTAGGACAAAAAAGTAAAAAAAATAAAATAAAATTAAAATTAAAATTTTTAAAAAGAATAAAAAAAATGTCCTCTTTTTCAATTTTTTTTTCTCAAAATGATGTCTTGATATTTTATTAATTTTCTTAAAAAGAATAATAAAAAAAAAAACCTATTTTTCAATTCCCAAAACGATGCCTTGAGATTTTCTGGAAAAAGAAAGTCAAAAAATAATTTTAAAATTTTTTAATGCAATTCCAAACGGGTCTTAATATTAAAATGACAATCAACTCTTTAGTGCTAGCTATATTTTTAATTTTATTGTGATGATTAACATGATCTCAACAAGATATATGCCCACTTCTAGTGGCGTATACTCATTTCCTTCTAGAAGGATAGCTTGGACGTGGATGGAATGATTAAAATTATCATATAGTTCTGCCATACTCTCTCGCGTCTTCCACTCACTTAATTGAAAATTCCGCTCTTTCTATACATACGAAAGGAAAAAAAATTTAAGAGTTAACTACATTTGTCCCCTCTAATCATAAGCTCTGTTTATGTACAGTTAGTTTAATTTAATTTAATTTAATTTAATTTTTTTTTTTAATTTTCTCAATTCTCTATTGCTTTAGGATTAATTGTTTGTTCATTTGTGTTGATGGAATGTGTGGGTGCAATAAGTGTTAGTCAATTTACAATTCAAAATTAATGGGAAAAAAAAAGCACGTGATTAAGCAACAAAATCCTTTCCGGTTGATTCTTAACGGAAGACGAGTCGGTTCTTTACATTTAGAAATATTTTTATAATTTTATGCTAAGTAAAATTTTAAAAATATTCATATGTATAAAAAATCGGCTTTCTTTTTTATTTTTCTCAACTAGAAATGATCCTGATCGTGATTAAGGATTAAACTATTGACCAATGATCGAATACAACCCAAAACTGAATATTAGTACGGAAATATTGACTAGTCCAAACTTTGACCGAAAAAGGTGACTTTGAATATTGAAAGTACTCTTTCATAGCATTGGAGGAGAATTTTTTACATTTTCGAAAGAAAAAAAAAAAGAAATAGAAAAAAAGAAAAAGAAAAAGACTTACACTCTGTTTACGTGCTATTGGTATATTTATTATTATTATTTTATTTTATTTTTTAGTTGTAGTTGTTGTTCTTCATTTAAGTTATATCCCTTGAATTTTCAATTAATAATGATTTTTACATAGCACTCATGTGTACAATAATTACACACCAAGACATATTAGAATGTGAGACTTATACATATAAATTCTCTATATATGAAATTCACGTACATAAATCTCACACACAATATATTTTGATTGTACAACATAAATATTAAGCAAGTAACACTCACCTTTCTCAATTATCTCTTCCTTTAGGATTAACTTTTTGACCGTTTTTGTGTTAATGGAATGTGTTGGTCCAATGGGTGTGATAGTCGAATTACAATTCAAAATTAATAGTGATGTACCAAACTATTGACCAAAGAATCAAACACAACCCAAAACTGAATCCTGGTATGGAAATATTGACTAAACCCCAACTTTGACAGAAGAAAAAGTGATTTTGAAAGTACTCTTTCATAGCTTTGGAGGAGCTTAGGGCAAACGGTTTTTAGGGTAATTTTTTACATTTTTGAAAGAAAAAGAATAAAAAAAAAGATATTAACAAATAATTTAAAATATAAAATAGTTAAAATTAGTTTTAACTTTATATCACACGTAACTAAAAGATAAAAATTACACTATAAAAATTGATCAATGAATTTTAATTCGTTAAAAAATTATTATCTCCAAAAGTTGTTCTAAAATTTTTATACTGTTTATATTTTAGCTAATATGAGGCAAAAAAAAAAACACATCGATGGTCTTCTCTTCATTTAAAACACATTTTATTTTTTTTTATTAATTAAGTATTATAGTTTATGTATTTTTTTTACATCTCTTTTTTTTTTAATAATTATTATTATTATTTTTTTCAACAATCATTCCTTTTTCTTCTTGCTTCATGGTTTAAGAAAACAATAAAAAAATGTTGGAATTAAAAAAATGTTAGAATTACACCGCGATGTCCAAGCGGAAAGAGAGAAAATCTTGTGGGTGTGACGGTTTGCATTAAAAAAATGACGTGTGCGCGTGCGTGTGCATATTTGACAGATTACGTCATTACTCGTGAATTAATTAATTTATCCTAATGAGCTTTAGAATAAATATGCCAATTTAATAAAGAATTGCGGGGTGCGTAAATAAAATATTATTTCTATCAAAAAACAAAAACAGATTATTATTATAATAGTCGTGTCCAGATCATGACGAAGAGCAGCCTCCATCACCAACGTCTTTATAGACCCGGGCAGTACAAAGTTGAAAACGGAGTGATTTGTGTTAAATATAATGTGTCGCTATCTATAAAATTTATTATCTTGAAAATTGTGTAACAATTTTATAGGATTGTGATACGTTATGTTAAAGTCAAATTTTAGAAAAAAAAATGTAGAGATATTTAGCATTTTTCAACAAGATACCTAAATACTTTGTCTTTTCTCCTGTTCTCTAAAATTCGGATAGATAATTGTGAGGGACCACTTATGAGATCTATCTAACCAGATAAGTGGCAGAACTATAGACAAGTGGCCAGAAGAGCATTAGTCCTACCAAATTATTTGTTTTTATTGGACAAACTGTTTTAAATTATTTTTTCACCCTCATAAAAAGTATATCATTTTTATTTTTTTTGTCACCCTTTACTTAAAATTATAATTCCACACCTACCCAAGCGGCAGGGGAGGAAGCATGTATTCCCGGGGGAGTAACGTCCTCCCAAAATTTTAAAATTGCCTCTAGAGTTTTAGAACTTTCTTGAACTTAACAAAAAAAAATTGTTTTCTCTCTTTTTATTTTTTATTTTTTAATTTTTTTATGAAATGTCCTCCAAAACTAAATTTTAACCTCAAACTATGTCTTGTTTGGGTGTCCGATTTTTTTTGTTTGTATTATATTCTGCTATTCTTTACTATATTCAAAATTGGTAATACCGAGAAAAATTATTTTTTAAAATTATGTTTTGATGATTTACAGAACTTGAGACAAAATTAGAAAATTTGTATAAAACTTGAGTATAATTTAAATTTTAAAAATTCACCGAATCATATTTTTCAAAAATAATAAAATATAATAAAAAAATACAAGTAACCCAAACATGTCCTTGTTTTTTAAAATTTTCTCCCATACCTTTAAATGTCTTGTTTGGATACTAGATCCTCTTAAATTATCTGTCCGAATTTGAGAAAATTCAGACAGATAATTGTGAGAGACCACTTATAAGACTTACCTGAGCAAATAAAAATTGGGTTGTCTAACCAGTTATCCGGTCAGGTGGGTCTTATTAGTGGTCTCTCACAATCACCTGCCCGAATTCTTTCAAATTTTGACAAATAATTTGAGATGAAAATACCTTCAATAAGGATGAGCTGTAAAACCCTCATTTTATAACATCCAATTATAAGTTGACAACTTTTAAAAAACCAAAAATTATAACAAAAATACTATAAATATGAAAACACCCGATCCCCTACTCATCTATGTTCTCTTTAATCTTTGCCGGACCCTTGCCTCCGCTAGACAGATGACCACATCGTCGGGTTTTATTTCCTTTTGCAAAAAAATCTCCATCATTTTTCAGTGGACAATCACCATAATCTCCACTGGACCACTAATAAATAGCCACCAAAGAACCACCCTGACAACGCCAAAGCTAGATTTGGCTGAATTTTGCCGACATCGGATTGGCCAAAAATTGCCAGATCTATTTCAGTTTAAGCGACACCGGAGCTTGGGCTTCGACGAATCTCTCTTTCCTTCGTCGTGTCTCTCTTTTCCTCGCCGAATCTCTCTCTCTCTCTGCTGTTGAATCTGACCTCGGGCTTCATCGTTTGGGTTTGGTGGGTCGGGGTTTTCGCTGGTGGTCGAGGGTCGGGGTCTGGATTGGGGTCGGCATGCTAGGCAACAATTCCAAATCAGGCCGTTTTTTGCCGCTCAACGTTCTTGCGCAAATTTGGCAATGGCCGTCAGCGGAATCTTGTGGTGGGTGGGGCTGAACAGGTGGCGAGTTTAAAATTGATTGGGCTCTTTAAAAGGGAAAATATTGAGTGTTTTTCATGCTTAATGTATTTTAATCTTTTAGCAATGTATCAACTCTTTATTAAATGCCGTAAAATATCATTTTTTTCAATTCAACTTTATAGAAAAGATTCTCATTTGAGGTATGCTAATCCTTGGTTCGGCCCCTTCGGTAGGTACATTTTGACCATTTGTGTAGATGGAATGTGTGGGTCCAATGAGTGTCAGAGTTGATTTACAATTCAAAATTAGCAGGGGAAAAAAAAAAGGCACTTGATTAATTACGAAACTATTGACCAATGGTCCTATACAACCCAAAACTGATTGTATTGGACCAATTAGTCAATGAATGGTCCAATACTAGGAATCTTAGGGCAAACGGTTTTTAGGGTAATTTTTTACATTTTTGAAAAAAAAATATATTAGCAAATAATTTAAATGTTGCTTATGGTTTGACTGCTAATAGATTTAGGGTGGATTTGAAATTGTAATTTTGTAAATAAAAAGTACAATTTTAAACCATATCGCATAACATAAATTTGTGGAAATGGTGTTTTTAAAAATTACGATTTGAAAATACAGAAAATCTACTTTTTCAAAACGCAGGTATTGTGATTTTTTTTAAAACGCAAAATTTTAAAGTTTAATTTACTATTTTAAAGACTAAATTGAGATTTTACCAAACGCTTAACTGAGTTTTTTAATTTTTTTTTTTTGAAATTGCACATTTTAAAACCATAAACCCAAACGGACCTTTAGAGCTCGTTTGAAATTGCGTTGAAAATTATAGCTTTTGTTTATTGAAAGAGCTTAAAAAACTTAAAGAAACTTTTTTTTTTTTAAAAAAAAAAAGGTAAAAGAAACTCTTTTTCAAATTTTTCCCAAAACGATGTCTTGAGATTTTTTAGGACAAAAAAGTTTAAAAAGTAATAATTTTTAATTTTTTTTAATCTTTTTAAGGTTAAATAACCTTTTAATATTTGAGTTTTGACAATTTTAAATTTTTATATCTGAATTTCAATTCATATCACATATGGTACTTGAGTTTTGAAAAAAGACGGACTTGGTACCTCCATCTATTTTTCCGTCTAATATTTAACAGTCTGCCATGTGTCAATCGCACTATATAAAAAATAAATAATAAAATAATAAAATATTTTAAAAAGAAGAAGAAGAAGAAGAAGAGGGGTGGTTGAGCCACTCCCTTGGCAGGTCTGGGGTGGCCGAATGGGGGTTTGACCATCCCATGGCAAAAAAAAAAAAAAAAGACGGGCTTTGGCCCTTGGGGTGACCGAACAACTCTTTTTTTTTTTTTTTTTTTTTTTTTTTTTCTTTTTCTTTTTCTTTTTCTGCTATAGGGGGGCCAAACCACCCCTCTTTTTTTTGTTTTAATTTTATTTAATTTTTAAAGATTTTTTTATATTGTGTCACATGTCAACCCTCATGGGTAAACACGTGGCAAACCGTTAAATATTAGACAAAAAAATAGACGGAAGTACTTAGTTGGTTTTTTTCCAAAACCTAAGTACCGTCTGCAATACGAATTGAAACTCAAGTACCAAAAAATAAAGTTGTCAAAACTCCAATACTGAAAGGGCATTTAACCCAATAATAATAATAAAAAAAAAAAAAAACTTATTTTTCAAATTTTTCCTAAAACGACGTCTTGGGATTTTTTAGGTCAAAAATTTCAAAAAAAAAAAAAATTTTAAAGTTTTTTAAAAAGAATAAAAAAAAACATCTTTTTCAAATTTTTCCCAAAACGATGTCTTGAGATTATTATTACAATAGTCGTGTCCTGATCATCACCACGTCTTCGGTATTTATAGACCCCGACCCGGGCAGTGAAAAGTTGAAAACGGAGAGATTCGTGTTGAAGTTTCCGTGCTACGGGCCGGCCCCACGCAATTGACAATTACAAAAATATTAGAAATTAGAGGGTAGGTGGTGAAAATTCAAATTTGATGTTCGATCAAATAATTGACGTAGATTTTTTTTTTTTTTTTTTTAGATTCAAATTCTATTGTTAGTTGTTCGAATTTGACGAAATATAAAAGCTATCAACTTTTACAAATGATTTTTCACATTTATACATAACTTGATTTTTCCTTTTCTTCTTCCTTTGATGGAGTTATGCAAAATTTTATAGGTTATGCTAATAAGCCGCTAAGGAGTACGGATATATATATATATATATATATATATATATATATATATATATATATATATATATATATATATATATATATATATATATATATATATATATATATTAATATGTAAAAATTAATAATAATTTAAAGAGGGATAAAGAAAATAAAGGAAACACATATTTTAGGTGGTTCGGCCTATAACCTACATTCACACTTCAAAGCCTTTTCTTTGCCTACATATTTTATTGATTCATTTGATTGTAGACAAGACTCTCTTTATAGAGAAATACTCTAAACATTACAAGTCTTTTCTAGTTCTATATTAACAACAATAAATCTAATATTTATTAATTTGTAACTCTTGTCTCTTGAGTGCTTATAACCCTTGTGAACTTGTCTCTTGAGTTTTTGTAACTCTTGTCTCAATATATACTTTTTGCTTAAAGAATATTAAAAAAATAAAAAATACATATACTCTTTCAAATCACATTAATTATTTTTTATTTTTATTGAAAACACACCCAGCATTGATATGTTTGGCTAGTGAGTGAACATAACAGAATAGTGAATAAAATTTTTTTGAGTTAGTAAAAAATAATAGATGTGATATAAAGTAAAAAGAATTTATATAGAAAAGTGAAAAAATTTTATTTTGTAGTGAATTTTTTTTTTACTAAGGATTTTTTTTATTTGAATAGTAATAAAGAAATTATTGATGTGATATAAAAAGTGAAAATATTTTAATATTGATTGTTTTTAAAAAATGTGAAAATAAAATAAAATATTTTTATTTAACTTATACCAAACAAGGCCCCTAGTTTTCTTCTCTCTTTACCTACCTTCGTAGTTCGAACGCCTGATGTGACCAACAAATTGGCACGAGGAAGAGGAAGTTTGCTTTGCTAGATAGCCTTATTATATATATATTGCTGGGACTGAAAAGGCTACGACAAGAAAAAAAAATTAATATAATAAGAAATGAAAGAAAGGAAAAAAAAGAAAAGAAAGTATTTCAATTTTTACAAAAAAAAAAACTTTAATATGTTGCTTAATTCATTCTTTTTGTATTTGGGCAAAACCTAGGACTAGTTGCATTACTCATTTTTATTTATAATCCAATTTAGTAATTATTATACTGAATATAACTCGTATATGTTTATGTAAACAAATTAAATATCTAACGGATCATGTGTTACAATAAATTGATATTGGCTACCAGCCTACCATCATCTTTATAACAAGGGTTAAATACGTTTTTGGTCCTTGAGTTTTGAAAACTTTATTTTTTAATACCCAAGTTTCAATTCCCATCACATATGGTACATTTGTTTTGAAAAAAAAAATCAAATTAGTACTTCAGTCAAATTTTAATTTTAAAAACTAACTGCCCGCCAGGTGTCAATCCTTGAAGGTTGACACGTGTTTTAGTATAAAATTTTTTTAAAAAATTAATTAAAATATTAAAAACTTAAAAAAAAATATGCCCACTTGACCGGTCTGGTGTGGCCGAACCTCCTTCCCCCCACCCCCAAATGGCAAGAAAAACAAAAAAATGGTCAAAGGGTTTTGGCCCATGGGGGTGGTTCGGCCACCCCCAAGGGCCAAAACCCATAAAAAAATAATAAAAAAAAAAAATTGAGGGTTGGCCCATAACCACCCCCAAGGACCGAACCACCCCTTGACCAATTTTTTTTTCTCTGCCGTGGGGTGGCCGAACCACCCCCACCCCAGACCGGTCAAGGTGGCTACCACCATGGGGGTGGCCGCTCTTCTTTTCTTTTCTTTTCTTTTCTTTTCTTTTTTTTTTTTTTTTTAATTTTTTTAAGTTTTTAATACTTTTTTAATTAATTTTTAAAGATTTTTTTTTATTTTTATATATTAAAACACGTGTCAACCCTCAGGGGTTGACACCTGGCGAGCCGTTAGTTATTAGACAGAAAACTTGACTAAGGTACTAATTTGATTTTTTTCCAAATCGTAGGTACCATCTGTAATGTAAATTGAAACTCATGGATTAAAAACGTATTTAACCCTTACAATAAAGATAAAGAGTTTTTATTATAGAGAGAAAATTCAAAAGATATAGAGCCACCGACTGACCTCTAGATCTTTAAGCTATGTTTACATAAATCGGCATCATGCTTCCAAAAATGTAAAATGTATGTTATTACATTTACCGCTCTCAAACTAGCTATCATCTAATTTGCAACGTTCTCCTCAATTTATATTGTTAACGATTAACATGTAAAATGTATGTTATACCCCATAAAATTAATGAAACTATAACTATGCCTTCAGATTATAAAAAGAAAATTTGTCGCTTTTTTTTTTTTTTTTTTAAATGAAATGATATTTTAGTTATTTTTGATACATCTGTTAGGATTTTACAAAAAATTTAAGTGAAGGGGAAATAAAAAGACTTGATAAATTGATGATAAATGACACACATACTGACAAGTGTACGTAGGCTAAATCTAAAATCTAATGATGATATTTACCTTTTCTCTTTCTTTCTTTCTCTCTCTTTTTTTATTTTTTTTTATTTTTTTTATTTTTTTTTAATTTTGGGTCAAGTTACAGTGAACATAAAGATTTCCTAAAAGGACTATATAAATACAAAGCCAGAAACTAACCTGGAAGCTACTACCAAACAAATACAAGGATTATAGGATAACAATAAAGAACTCTATTTACAATAAAGTTCACTAAAAAACTAAGAGATGAGAGATCTAAGCTAAAAAGCCATAAAAAGAGCAATCCATTAACATCCATTAGGTAGATTGCGAGAACTAACATATAAAAAAAGAAAAAGAAAACATGATAATAATAAAAATCAACAACAAAGGTCTGGTCAGGGGAGGGGATTGGGATGGGGTGCCGCTAACAAGAAAACTGTCAGACCCGCCTAAGGGCGCTGCTAACTGAGGTGGGGGGAAGGTGGGGGCTGGGGAGGCGCGTAGCCGCCATGTGCCAGAATTGTGCCTGGCGGGAGACTCAGAGGAGTCTGGCGAACCCAGTGGTGAGGCCTGTGTTGTGAAATGATGGAGATGGAAGCGTAGATCTAAATCTAAAGATTTTAACTTTACAACCCTCTAAAAAATCGCACAGAACACAGTGGAAAAATGAGAATACCGATGAGCTCAGTGTTGAAAGGGAAGAGAAACCTCAGAAGAGGCGGTGGATACAAAAAGAGGGGGGAGGGGAGCTCCCATGGCCGAAAACAAGTGAGAATTCTAGAGAGAAGACGGAACTTCTCGATCTCTCTAAACTCTTTAGGCTTCCAGTGTTTTCGAGGAAGTGAGTATCATTTTTTTAAATTGATAGGTTATATTAGGGGTGTACAAGCGGAGCAGTTATTAATTGCTAATAGTCGGTAATCACTAATAACCACTAACCGGATAACAGGAAAATTGAAAAACCGAAAATAGCTGTAACCAAAAAATCGGATAACTGGGTACTCCAATTGTAGTTACTAGTTTATATATATATATTCTTGCAGATTGAGCCAAATGACAAGACATATTTCTCCCTAATTTAACGGGTATGTGACTGCAGAGAAATATTTCAGTGTTTTGATGCTATGGAATGAGGTTAAACGAAAATTTCCAACTGATGGGCAGAAGGGGATAAGATGTGATCACAACTTGGTTGATGCATTCCTCTATGCTATGGTTAATTAGGGAGAGGCTTCTTTGATGTAGTGTCGTAGTGATGTAAGCAGTGGAGAAAAGTCATGAGATGAAATTAAATCTTTCTGGATCCATAAGAAGCGGAGATTCAAGCAAGCATTTATGGAGACCCATAAAAAGCTCAAAGTGACATAATTGATGAGGAACTTTAGAAAAATAGAAGCACTTATTACTTTGAAGAATTGGGCTGGTCTGAATGCATGAACTTCGAATTTGAATCCTCCCCATTTGAAATGGAGAGGATTCTTTTCATTAGTTATAAAGTAAAAACTTAATTATTCTTTCACATTTTTCACATTTTATAACAATGTGAAAAGAAAATTATACTTTTACTTTATACCTAAATAAAGAGAATCTCACTGCCATTTGTTCCTTAGTAACCAATTTTATGTGGAATTTTTGGCATTGGATATTGGAATTTTTTTTTTTTAAAAAAAAAAAAATCAACTATTGATAAAGATCAATTTTTAATAACTAGAGAACTGACAGTTGGTAATAAATGCAACCCGTTTACCAGTTACAGTTGCGATTATTTAAAAGAAAATAACTGAAAACTCCAATTGCGATTGTTGTTATAATTATAAGAAAATAACCGTAATTATAACCGATTTCACACTTCGAAGTTATACTACACATTTTTGTAATCTCAGGGACATGGATTGTATTTGTAGGAGGTAATTATTAAGTGTAGTTAACCCATTATTGTTGTTGTTGTTATTTTATTTTATTTTTTTTAAAAAAATATATATATTAGTAAATTATTATTATTATTATTATTTTATCATGTGTCAAAAAGAATGAGATAGTCTGATACGCATACTATAGTACACATGAACCTAGACACTAGTAGATAGATCGATGACCGAACTATAATAATAAAAGGTCTGAGCCGCCATGACGTGGAGGGTGGTGGTCGAAGAGAGAGAATGTAGAGAAAAGGCGCATGAGCTCACTGTGCGGCGAATTACAAGGAGAGAGATGGAGGTCTTGGTTTCCTGTATCATTATTCATCATTGAGGTTGAAAAATGTGGGCGATGGTTGTTGGGTTCTTGTAGTATAAAAGACAGCATCGATCTTGAAGCAAACACATTCACCTCCCATTGGCCACTAAGTTCACTTGGAGACCAATCATGGATGTCTGGCTCATCATCCTCGCATCTCTCTTTGCATGTTTTTCCATTAAAATCCTCTTCACTCTTCTCTTTTCCTCCAAAACCACCAAAAAGAATGAACCAGCTGTTAAAGGGGAGCTCCCACCAGGACCCCCACCTCTTCCCATCATCGGACACCTTCATTTACTTCCCAAATCAAACATTGAACTCAGATCCCTCATCTTCAACCTCTCCCAAAAGTATGGCCCTATTTTGACACTCCGCGTTGGATCTAAGCCCGTAATTTTCGTTACCTCTTACCCCATCGCCCATCAAGCGCTTGTTAAAAACAGCGCCATCTTTGCAAACCGTCCCCCAATCGTCCCTGTCAGCTATGTTCTCAGTAACAAGCGCAAAGATATTGGCGGATCCCCCTATGGCCTAACTTGGCGTCTCCTTCGTCGTAACCTCATGTCTGAAGCTCTCCACCCTACTGGGGTCAAATCTTACTCTTTCGCCCGTAAGCGAACCTTGGAAACAATGGTTAATAGCTTCAAGCAATGTTCCCAGCACGAGGCCGTCCGTCTCTTTGAGCGTCTCCACCAGGCCGTGTTTTCCTTGTTCATTCTTATGACCTATGGCGACATCGGTGAGGATGCACTCAAAGAAGTTGAACACATTCAATATACTTTTCTTGTCAGTTACGCTGAGTTCAGTGTGTTCGCTTCTTGGCCGAGACTCGGGAAGCTTATCTATAGAAATAAATGGAAAAGATACACAGATTTCTTAAGGCGTCAATACGACATCCTTATGCCTTATATTAGAGCCCGACAGAAGTTGAAGCAGGAGAAGGGCAAAGAAGTCGACTTGGTAACATACACAGATACCTTACTGGATTTGGAAATTTCCGAGGGGGCCAGTAACCAAGGTAAGCTTGTCGACGCCGATGTGCTGAGCTTGAGCTCAGAGTTTATCAACGCCGGCGCCGACACAACCGCAACGATGTTCCACTGGATCATGGCATATTTAGTGAAATACCCACGTGTTCAGGCCAAACTCTTTGCTGAAATCAGCCAAGTTGTGGAACAAGGAGCGGAAGAGGTCAAGGAGGAGGACTTGCAGAGGATCCCATATTTGAAAGCGGTGATCCTAGAATGTCTCAGAATGCACCCTCCAAATGCTTCGTTAGTACCACACACAAACACAGAAGATATGGAATTATGTGGCTACAACATCCCCAAAAATACCACGGTGCTTATCGGGACATCAATAATAGGGCGCGACCCAACTGTGTGGGAGAATCCTACGGAGTTTAGGCCAGAAAGGATGATGGGGAGCAGTGATGATAATAGTGGAGAAGATGTGGCTGATGTGTCGTCGTATAAGATGCTGCCCTTTGGTGCCGGGAGGAGGATGTGTCCCGGTTACAAATATGGGACGCTTATTTTGGAGTACTTTATTGCAAATCTGGTTTGGAATTTTGAGTGGAAGGCGGTGGATGATGTTGATCTAACGGAGAAGGAGGAGTTCTTGATAGTTATGAAGAATCCCGTCCGTGCCAAGGTTATCCCAAGAATCAAATAGAGTGCATGCACGTAGTCATGCATGTATTCTGAGTGCATATGAATAAGAACCTTAGTTACCGTAGTGCCCTCGGGGATGACATTCTACGTAGTACGTACAATGTTTGTAAGTGGGCAAGTCCAGCGTTGGGCTTAAATGGTATTAATGATCTCTAATAATGTCTTTAGTTTATTAAAAGCACTCTTTTTTGTGATGACAAAGGATAATAAAACTAATGCACTTTTTATGGTTGTTTTACCAATCTTTTCTTTCACATATCCGAATCGGATGACGATTGAATAGCTAACATATTGCTGTTTAGTGTCCTAATCAAGACAATATATATAGCCTAATTAAATGCCTTTCGAAAATTTACATTTTTGGTTAACCTCCTCAGAATCTCAGGCGGCAAAGCCTGATATTTATTACGAAAAATTTCACTTATAATTCTTGATTTTTTATCATTTTTGTAATTAAGTATTTAAACTTTAAAAAGTGTCAATTTATAATATCCTCACCTTTTAATTTATTTCAATTTCAAGCCTCCATTAGAATTTTTCATTAAATCCTATTAAAATTTTCAAAATATAGACCTCTGTTTTTTTATTTATTTATTTTTTATATTATATATATATTTCAAAGATATATTCATGCATGCGTATTTTTGTAAATTTTGACCAACATTGCAATATCTTTTTTTTTTTCCTTAAAAAAAAAATAAAATATTTTGAGAATTTTGACAGGATTTTACGAAAAATTCGAACAGATGGTTGAATTTGAAATATGAATACCTTAGATTCACCTATGACCAACATCTAAATCTTTGCAATATCTTTCTCTTCTTTTTTTTTTTTTCTTAAAAAAAAAAGAGAGGTATTTTAAGAATTTTGACAAGATTTTACGAACAATTCGAATAGAAAGTTGAAATTCAAATATGAATACCCTAGATTCCCCTATGACCATGCTACCAAATATGAGATCCTTAGCCCATAATATATATCACCTTAATTTCAAACTAAGTACATATTTCTTTTCTAAATTATGGTGAATATGCATGTTTTGAAATGTCAGAGTCTGCTTTGAACAAAATGAAAAGAAGTAGCCCAGGGAAGGATGACGGATCTAAGGGGGCCGGGGCCGGCATGGTCATGGCTACCCCTCAATTCTATAAAAAAAATAATTAAAAAAAAAAGGTAAAAAAAAAATTACAAGGTAAAAAAATAAAATTTAGCCTACTAGTCTCTGCTAACAATTTTTTTAGACCTTTTACCTATGATCATAAGAGCTACTGGCTTCGTCCCTTAGTAACATGTATAGTTATGATGACAAGAGTAATCTTAAAAATTACATTTTTATTTTATAAATATTTCTCAATGCTAATGTGACACAATCAACTAACAATTGGATTAATCATTATTAAAAAAAAGAAAGAAAGAGTAATGACATATTCCACATTTTTATCTTATAACCATTACACAAAACTAAGTGGTAGTTCCAATTAATCATTGATGTCTTTTTAACCGTTGATCGAGTCCTATAAAATCTTGTCGGTCTCAGGCGAAGAACGAGCCATATGCCGTGCAAAATATCCTGCTAGAATCGCCGAGAAAAGAACCAAGATGAACCTCGTGGCACACATTTTCTTTGATAAGCCTGGAAGAAAACCTTCGTGGGTTTTTCGGCAATCAGAGAGACAGAGATCGGGTTGAAGCTTCTTACATAAACTTGGTGGTTTTCGACAAAGGAGATCGAATGAAAACAAAGACAACGAAAAGAATCAAAAGAGTTTTTTTTTTTTTTTTTAAAAGGATGAAAAGCCTTTGGTTAATGAGCCATGAGTTGTGCACAACTGTAGTGTAAGAGACATTTCTATTGGTTAATATATAAGGCTATATGTATAGGGTTTAAAAAGCTCTCTAACCGTCCTAAACCACTAATCCCTAACAAGCGGTTGGTCGGTTATTGAGTTTTGTTAATTCAATCGATAAGCAAATTAGGTTTTAGCCAATAATCATTAACTATAATCAACCTTTCAGTACCGTTAAGTATCCATATATAAAATGTATTGTTGGTTATAGTTGTTAGAAGCTTCTAAAAGCTTTATTGACTTGGTAATCCTATGGACTAATGGTTTACAATGTAAATGTAGGCTACCAACCCACCCCTACTAAGTACTAAGTGCCCCTCTTTTTTTCTTTTTCAGAGGCCAGTGACCACCAAGTTATGTGCTACCAGCAGCCCTACATAATCTTGGAGTGGCTACTCCTGTGTAGGGGTGTACAATACTACAATTGATTGTGGTTATTTCCTTATAACCGCAACCACAATACTCGATTATTTCTATTTAAATAACCACAACCGCAAATTCATAACAGCAAGTTTGCAACCGGTACCAGTTACGGTTGTCACTAATAACCGAATAACCGGTTTTCATACGTTGTTGATTTTTTATTTATTTATTTTTTTAATCCAATATCCGATGCCTAAAATTCCACATAAAATTGGTTGCTAAGCATAAGCTCAAAATGACAACATAAACAATTGGCACTGTTGAAGTTCATGCATTCAGACCAGCCCAATTTTTAAAATAAATAAGTGCTTCTATTTTTTATTTTTTATTTTAAATTAAGTTCCTCGTCAATTTTGTCACTTTGAGCTTTATGGGTCTCCATAGATGCTTTCTTGTACCTCCACTTATCCACAAAGATTTAATTCCATCTCCTGACTTTTCTCCACTGCTTACATCAGTACTACGACACTACATCAAAGAAGCCTCCCTTAAAAATTAGACTTTTTTTTCTTTATAAAAAGCAAGACAAAGGGGAAGTAATTGAAAACTTGTACGCAAAGTTAATGTTCTTTTCCCAAAGTGCATTAGAGTAGTGTTGATATTTTAAAGATTAGTTTGGATCAACTGTAAACCCAGTACTAAATAAACATGTTTTAGAGCTAGCGTGTATTAATTTATCGTAATGAGCTTTAAAATAAATCTACAAATTTAATACAGCCTAAACCCATTAATCAATTTAATAAAGAATTGTGCGATTTTCCCAAAACTACCCATGAAAGTCTCTCATAGAGGCCAATTTAATAAAAAAAAAAATCGAGGGTGCGTACGTAAATAACGGATTATATAATAGTCTTTTTCAAAAAAGAAATAAAGATTATATAATAGTCGTGTATTCAACAGCCTCTAATCTATGGCCCCCCAAAAAAAACATAGGATGAAAAGAAATTCAGCCTCTCTATGACGAACGCCTTTATAGACCCGCGCGCTTACGTGTAGACCATTCACACATCTCGACTGACCAAATATTTTTATTTTAATTACTCTTTTTTTTTTTTTCAAAGTAATTACATCTTGCTCAACATTTTAACTATTTCTTTTTTATTTTTCCATTTAAAATATTCTGTCTTTATTTAAATTTCCTATTCTCAAAAAAGTGAGAATCATACTGAATTTTTTCTGTCAATATAAATTATAGATTGTTGATTTTCTCAACAAATCTTTAATCGATCATTTTTGTTGAGTCGGATATGAAGATTTTTTTTTTTTTTTTTTTTTTTTTTTTTTATTACTTGGCTAAGTCAATGTGAATTCTCTTACGTGCCGGCAAAAAGAGATAGTTTCCATGCTACAGGCCGGCCCCACGCAGTCAACATAGATTTCAAATTAGAGGTAGGTGGTGGAAATTCAAATTTGATGTTCAATTAATTGACGTAGATTTTGCAAATTCAAACATGATATACAGTGAAATATTTTGTAGTTTTTGAATGACTTGGACGAAATATAAAAAAGAAAAAAAGAAATGCTATTCACTTTGCTTCTTCTTTTCTTTTCTTTTCTTTTTTTTTTTTTTTTTTTTTTTTTTTTTTTTTTTTTGAGTTATACAGATTTTTATAAGTTAGGCTAATAAGCCGCAAAGGAGTACTAAGGATCCCTTTTTTGCCTTTTCTTTTTTCTTTTTTTCCTTGTTGACAAGGTAATGATATATTTTTACTATCGGTTTTATTTATTTATTTATTTTATCATACTCTTTCATATAAAGTGTTGGATCGGAACAAGTGATTCATATTAAGACATAGAGAGTAATACTAGACTACCAGTATTCAGAGCTTGTTTGGTAACTTATTCATAAAATTTTCATTTTTATTTTACTTCTCCCAAAAATATCAAATCAAAAACATTCTTACTTTTTTACACTTTTTACATCACATCAATAATTTTTTATTATTATTCAACCAAAAAAACCCACTACAAAACAAAACTTTTTCACTTTTCTATAAAACATTCTCAAATTTTATATCACATCAATCATTTCTTACTACTATTCAAATAAATATTCCAATTCACAATCACTTACCAAACAAGAAGATTTTCTTATAAGTATGTTATGATGTAACCGTAAATTATATACTGAAATTTAGCCGCACTCCTGTAGACGCATGGTCATTATTGAACCATGTAATTATGTGTCTTGATTTTCTCTTACTCTCTCTTTTCGTTTCCATATTATTCATCATTATTGTGCTTGGTAACAACATAAATAATATAGGAAAAAGTACACACTTATTCAAATTAATTAATACTCAACTTTTAACGTCTCTCGAATTTCGACGGTTGACGAGTAAAATGTATATTATACAACATAAATTTTTTGAAACTCAACTATATATTGATAGGTTACATTAAAAAAAATAAAAATAAAATAAAAATTGTAAGTTATGAGACATTGTAATTTGAGAGGTAATTTGTGAGAGCCAGAGACAGAGCAAAGGAGGGACTAGTAGCAGTCATCTCCCCTTCCTGATATCAAAATTAATCAAGAGATTGATGTCGTTTTTTTGTAACTTCAATAATAATACTACTCGCAATAGCGCGAATCATTATAAGATAATGTCTATATTGAAGATGTCGATCATAAGAGATTTGTTGGTTGTATTTATTAAGCCTCAATAAAATCAATTCTAATTTATCCCTATAAAATGATGTTTTTGTGATTTTTATTTTTTTAAACTAACAACTGAAATTAAGTGCTAGAAAATAAATTAGAGTTCAATTAAATGAATTGGAAAATAAGGAATTGATTTCACCACTAACCTTGTAACAATGGCTATCATATTAATATGAGACATCCATTCTAGGCATGATATTACTTGTGTGTTGTTGTCAATCACACAACAAAGTGTCAAGAAAATATCATCATCAACAAATAAGTATAACCCACCTTTGACTAGCACGGATTGTCTACCTAAGCATGAATTATCAAATTTATTAACTTAGTTACACCCAAACAATGATTAAGTGTAGCTCATCTTAGGATAAGTACAAATTATCTACCTAAATTATACTAACCTAAGGTGTAGCATGACTTGCCTATCCTAGGCATGAACTATTAAAACCTCTTGTTGCATGTTCAAATAATATCATTGCATAACCATTACATTTATCATCTTTTGAATAATAAATATAATTTGAGTACAATCAAAATAAAAAAGTTTTCTCATAGACAAAATAAACATTTCATCATGATTGCATTTAACATTAAAACCAATTACAAAATTGCAATCCTCATAGTTATATAATCATCAATGTCCAAAATAAAAATCCCAAAGAAAACACACAATTAAACCATTGATACTTGGCAGGGACGGAGCCAGAAAGTATTTTGAGCAGGGGCCAAGGCATTTTTGAATAATAATAAAAAAAACTAAACAAAAGTAATTATAGAAAATAAGGGTTTCATAATACATCAAATTTAATCCAAAACACCTATCAAAATGGAACCCGCCGTTTTTTTAAATCCCGAAAATCATCTATGATTGAATCTATGCTAATTGTTGCAGCAATTTCTCTTTCAATGTACACCATTAAAGAATCCGTCATAAACTCGTCTTCAATTTTGTTGCGAAGCCTAGTTTTGACAATATTTATGGCTGAAAATGCTCGTTTTGTAGTTGCGGTAGAAACGGGAAGAGTAACCACAAGTACAATAACTCGAAAAACAAGTTGGTAGATAGCTGATTTTCCGGTACTAACCAACCATTGGCACAATTCAGAAATATTTGACAATGCTTGAAAACTCGAATGTAGGACTACATTATGCTTATAATGGTTAAGTTATATTTCCAACTGTTCCTTTTCAAGATCAGTAAAATCTTGCGGATAAAACTTGTTTACCAACTGACAAATATCATCAATTCTAAAAGATTCACGTGCAGCTCGAGGATCAAGAGCTGAGCTGAGAATAAGCAACTCCACTGCATGCTCACTAAATCGGCGATTTAATTCTTGCAATTGAGAATCTATAGAGGCGCAAAAAATATCCACTCGATAATGTTGCTCGATTGTAAAGTCGGCTTGTTGATGGCGAGCTCGACCTCGCCTCTCAACATAACGGGCATTCATATCTAGGATATCTATACTGCGTTTCTCGCAAAATGACTTCACATTGGTAAGTAAATCATCCCATTTATCATCTCTATATTGTTGGATATATGCTTTAGTAGATGAAACAAGATTCATGGCACTTAAAATGTCTTGAGATTTTGATTGCAATTCTTGACATAGATGATCAGTAATCTGCATCGTTTCTTTCATGAGATGCAAGATGAAAACAAATTCAAATGAAGTCATTACTTGATAAACTGAATCTGCTTCTGCTCGTTGGGAAGAAGTAGTTCTCACATCAATGATTTTAAGAATAACTTCACAAACTGGACTAAAAATTTTGATCAAGCTAGAAACTGATCTCAAGTGAGAACTCCAACGAGTATCTCCAGCCCGTTGTAAAGTATTAATTTGATTAAGTCCCCTTCCACTCTCAATCTCATTAATTTCAATCAGGTAAGCAATTTCAGCAGTTTGAGAAATTCGCAATTCTTCAAATCGATTGCATGAGGCACAAACAATATTGACAATAGAATTCAAATTAGTAAAAAATTGATGAACAAGAATAACTTCTTTTGATGCCGCTACTAATGTCAATTGCAAACGATGTGCGAAACAATGAATGTAGTAGGCATATGAACAATCATTTGAAATCAAAGCTTGCAACCCATTCCACTCACCTCGCATGTTGCTTGCGCCGTCATATCCTTGCCCTCGAATATTTTCAATGGCTAATTTATGTTGAGACAATACAAAATATATACCCTTTTGTAGGGTTAGTGCCGCAGTATTAGCGACATGAACAAGCCCAAAAAAACGTTCCCGCACAAAACCATCTTTGTCGACAAATCTTAAAACTATAGCCATTTGCTATTTCATTGACTCATCACGAGCTTCATCAACCATTATGCAAAACTTTGCATTACCAATTTCTTTGCGAATTGCTTCCTTCACTCTGGTTGAAAAAATATGTAAAATTTCTTTTTGTATCATTGGTGATGTATAAGAGGCATTTTTTGGAGCTTTAGCTATCACTTCAGCAATCTGTTCATTATATGAAACCATTAAATTCAATATTTCAAGAAAATTTCCATGATTCGTTGAATCCAAACTTTCATCCCGACCTCTAAAAGCAACACCTTGAAATGCAAGCACTCGAACAACATCAATCGAGGCTTTTAACTGCAGTCGATTGTTTGCAATTTGTTCGGAAGTGAAATTTTCAAACACATTTTGTATATGTTGAGATTGGTTCTTCAAGTCTTCGTATGACCTCTCAGCAATTCTGTGAAATGAATTAGGATATTTTCCTATATGATTGAGAAAAGCACAATTTTTTCCATCTCTAACTTTCTTCCAATTCTTGAATCCATCTATAGTGAAAACACGTTGCGTAGGATGTCCAGATGGCTTATTAAAGAGAAAGCATGGTAGACAAAATGCTGCATCTGTTTCGCGCGAATATTCAAGCCATGAAGGAAATAGATTGAACCACGAAGGTTGAAAGCTACGAGATGATTTCGATATCCGGATTTTGGGTAGTCTGAGTGGATAAATTGGTACGGACCAGCTTTAATGTAAGCTCGTCGAATTTCATCACGTTGATTAACATTATACTCCCATATCTGACGACGTAATCCAGGATCAAACTCCAATGAACTAATATCAAATTCATTGATGTCAACTCTTCGAGATTTTTTAGAAGAATTTTCAGAAATTACGATATCAGAAGTTGGCGAAGATGCATCACCAACATTGGCATTTGAACTTTGTGTATTTTTTCTTTTGAAAAAGTCAAATATTGTATTTGGCTTTCCCATTATCTACAAATAAATTTACATGGTTATATTAGAGTCTTTAGAAAAGCAATAAAAAATATTTGTAAGATAGCAATTAACAAACTCAAATAAAAAACAAATTGAGTACAATAGTTTTTACGTGTTAAATTCTCTAATTAATTGTTTAGACTTATCAACTATAATAACCAATATTCTCAATATTTAATAACCATAATATACAAATTATAATACCATTTATATTAGGAATTGAGCTTAGAAAACTAACCTCAAAAAGTGCAACTTGCGTATAGTGGTTTCGCACTACTTCTGTGTTGCGAATTAATTATTGTTCTGTGTCGTAAAAATCAAATTAAATCAACAATTTCCAAAATCAAAATTTTATAATATTGTAAAGTAAAAACTAATAATAATAATAATAATAAAATCGTCAACGAGGCATTCAATAATCACTAAACAAACTATTTAAGCTATTTAATAATTCTCACCCTTACCAATTTTTCATTTTAATTAACCTATTAACTTTACTTGGACTACTTTTTTGATCCCTAACTTTAAACATTATTATAATTTATCAATAACACAAAGTAATCTCACAAATGACACAAATAATCAGTCTCACTCTCACTGTTCTCAACTTCTCATGGTAAAAGTAGCGGTTTTGAATTTTTGGTTTCTCCTAATTCTCTTATTGTGGATGTGAGATTTAAATTTTTTTGGGTAAATAAATTGTTTGAGCAATGCAAACATTTGTCCTAATTCTCCTAATTTTTTGACTTGCTCAGTTGCTTGTCCTGTCGTCCATCGATGCAGATGGAAAAAAATTGAAAAGACAAATACAAATTATGCATGACCCTTTTTTTTTTTTTTAAACATAAATTATATTTGTACATCAATACATGTGACTTGCTGTTGTCCATCCGTTCACTGTAGTAGATGGAGAAAAGTTGAAAAGGCAAACACAAATTATTATTATACAATTACATTTTTTGTTTGACTTCCTTGCCTTTTCCTGACCTCTTCTTTTTCTTTTTTTGAGTTATCCTGACTTCTTCTCTTTCTTTAGTCTAGAGACTCTAGACTCTTCTAAATAGACTAAACAGTAAACTCTTCTTGTCTTCCTCTTCAACGTTAAGTTTTCTTTCTTCTTTTTTTCAGTTCTTCACGGTTTCACCATATATGACTGGAAAAAATGATTTTTTTTTTTAGGGATTTCAGATTTGAGAACTTACAAAGCAATATTGTACTGGCTGGGCGATGGGTCTGTTGGCTCCGTGACTTTGTCAGTCCGTCCCTGAAATTTTCGGTGCAGTGATCGGTCGAATGGTCGCTTCTTATGTAGGAGAAAGATGGTGAATCTAGAAGTGGTGATAGGCGAATTTGGTGGGTGTGGGTCGGCTAACAAAACTGTTAGGATCTGGAGGAGAGGGGTGGAGAAGACTAGAAGAGGTATTCTTGTTTGATGTTTCAGTTTTTTTTTATTTATTAAATAATAAATATTTTTGTTTTAAGTTGTTTGGTTTGGCTGTGTTGGAATTTGGAAGGGCACCAACGCCCTGTTAAGTGCTTGACAGCGCTGTTGATGTCTATAGCAATTTAGCAAATTTGTGGATTGTAGACTTGTAGTGGGTTTCTTTTTAGGTTTATTTGGTTAAGTCAAAAAAATTTAATTGGGTAAGGGCCAACAAAATTTGTTGAGTAGGGGCCAATGGGCTAGAATTTTTTTTTTTTTTTTTTTACAATTTTATTTTTCATCTGTATAAATTTTATTTTTCAAAAAATTGGGGGGGGGGGGGGGGGGGGGGGGGGGGGGGCATGGCCCCTGCCGCCCCCCCCCCCCCTCCTCCGTCTCTGATACTTGGATAGGGTTTATCAAAAACCTTATGGAGAGCTTATCCACGCATGGAGGTCCTTTGATCCGTTGGAGTTAAAGCCCCGTCCATCCACGCTGCTGTCCACCGAAAATCTGGAGATAAAATGGTACCGAAACTCCCTTCAAATTTCTTAAACATTTGAGATTATCAAATTGTTAAATCATAATCATGCTTTACATCTAACGGTTCACAATGTGCCAACTGTCCACATGAAACAAATGTTATCAATAAATGCTTAAGCATTTATTTCACGTGAACAGTTGGCACATTGTGAACCGTTAGATATAAAGCATGGCTATTGGCTAGTGTAATAACCCTGATCCCCTTTTGAGGATAGAATGGTAATTTTCTCTTAATTAAGAAACTAGGTAATAGTATGTTTGACTAAGCAACGAGAATTGATAAAAAAAAAAAAAAAAAACGATTATATTTAATATTTTATTAAATAATCGCTTTTATTTTATTAAATACCCACTTCTATATTTTATTGAATACCTGCATTTATATTTTATTAAATACCTGCTTTTACATTTAATAATTTTATATTAATATTGAATGCCCATTTACACTTAATATTTTGTATTAATATTTAATGGACATAAATTTTCTACAAACCGGTTTGTAGGAAATTTCCTACAACTTACGTATAAGAGTGACATGTGTCCCTTGACATGTGAGAAGCACATGTTGTCTTAATAGCGTGTGTTTCTTACATTTTTTTAATAGCATTAATAAAAAAAAACATATGATTCTCACATGCTTAAATGACACATGTCACTCTTATATATAAATTGTATAAACTTTTATACAATTCAATTTGTAAGAAATTTTTGTCCATATTTAATATTCAATTTTTAGTATTTCATGTAAAGACCCTAATTGTCAAAACACAAGTAGTTATGTATATGTACATAAGAGGAGAATACCCCAGCCGCCCCCCCAACACCCCCCCCCCCCCCCCCCCCCCCCCCCTTCCCCCTTCTCTCTCTTTCACAAATTTTCTGATTTTCCCCGCTTCTACCTCTCACGGCATACTGCATAAAGGTGATCTTCTTGATCCTTGTCTCTTTCTTTTTTTTCCAAGTACCGTAGTAGATCCCTTGTCCTATAGCTTGCTTATTTATTGTTTGGTCTTTCGTTTCTCCTTCATCTGATCTGTAGCAGACCTCACATAATTTTTATTTTCTTAGCCTTGCTATTGACTCACTTTTTGTGTGGTTGTCCTTTTATTTGTATTGTTCTCTTTTTCTTCTCTTTATAGATATTTATTTTCTCTCATTCTCTGTACTACCCGTAGATGAGGGGCTGCCTTAATAAATTTTTCATCATTTTCTTTTCTGGCCGTGATGGCCACAGTGTGCTTTTAACAATTTATTTTGGGTATGGAAAAATATTATTGTACAACAATTATGCATCAATCACTTTTCTTTAAATATATGTATAATTTGTGATACTTAAGTTTATCAAAATTACAGTTCTTAGCATGTGTTAATACTTTATTTTAATATATGTTGACACGTGTATATAAAAAGTAAAGGGACTGGTATTGATAAGTCCTATTTTATATTTTATGGAATTACTTTTACAACCTACTATAATATTTAGGTAACTTATATGTGTATATATATATATATAATGAGGTTTGTCTTAATAGCTCATATAACCTCTTTTCTATTAAATCAACTACATGAAACTTCATCAAATTATATCATGACTCTAATAGGAAATGTTTCTTATGACATTTGCTTTTATTGAGTCTTATTCAAATAATGGTTTAATTATTATTCGGTTAATGTCGTTCAACATACCTCGAGAATCCATTCTCATTAGGCTAGCAAACCGAACAGTAGTGTCAGTATTTGTCTAGTGACGAGTATGTAGTATTAATTTGTTGGAACCTATACTCAAGTGACTAGCTAGCTGTCAAAAAATTTCCTTAGCTGCATTCAGAGAGGTAAGTAGATCCTCTACCCCTTCTAAGATTGTTTTATATCATATTATTTTATCCATTAATTCTAGCATATTTGCGAATAATTGTTCTCGTTATGTATTTCAAATTTATATTGCTTGCATGAAAGATTTTTAAATAGTTTTTGAAATGAAATTTGTTGGTGGGAACGATATTCTTGAAATCATAATTTTTTTTATAAAGGCTTTAGTTTTGAAAGACTTTCTAACCATAGTAAAATGCTTATTTTTTTAAGTTCCCGAGATGGGGAAGTCACTACTTTTAGAAAGTGATGATAAGAGAAGTGTATGAATGTAAAAACCCTCCCACACGTTGATTCAATATGTACTACCAAGAAAAGTGAAAAGAATAAGAATGTTTTATGACAATGAAAAAGGTTTTATGATATGAGGATACGTGTGTGGAGGAGATTATTATTTTGGCCCCAGAAATGTTCACAGAGATTCACAGAGGTTTAAGCTCGATACCGTTGCTTGAGATGAAAGCACACCCGCTGAAGGACGTTGAGAAGGCGGCAATCCATCTCTAGGTCATGCTAAGTGCACTTTAATTAATTAGCTAACGAGGTAGGCCTGCGGGCTAATTAATTATCCCAGTTGGTCCCTTATCTCATAGAAATTTTTGGTCAGATCTTCCATAATCTCTTTATCTTTCGACGCCCGCTTGCTCGACCTTGGCGAATGGCTTGTCGGGGAAGCTAGTCTCTTACCTTTCTTCCTGTGAATGCGCAGCGGAGGACATTGCAGCTCTGTTAGGTCAATTATTGCCGGTGAGATATTGAGGTCCAACCCAGCAACGTGGTCATCGTTGTCATCGTTCGGCGGGTCCATAGTGCTAGCATGTCTAAATTGCCCCGTAGCTCGTGACCCTGTGAAGATGAGATTCAAGTTGGCGTAGTTTGGGGGTCCATTCTTCTTGAATCTGAAATATTTGTGTGCCCTGTACCGATGCAAAACATGGTAAATGAGGTTGTCAAATAATGATAAGTATATTTACAAAATTGATAAGTAATTTTCAGATTTCAATTTCTCAAATAATGGCAAGTATATATACAAAATTGATATATTTTCATATTTCAATATCTCAAATATAATATGAAATTGAGAGATTTACTGATTTCAGTTGTTCCCATTGACGAACACGTTCATCTACATGAGACTGTATTCTTCACATCGTCCCCCCCCCCCCCCCAGTGATTATGCGGCTACCGAGGAAATCGTTGAAGTCCTTCCAATCAGACTTAAATTTATCGATCTTCTTGCTAACTTGCTGTTCGGTGTACTGGAACCCTTCCATTTGAATTGTGTTGTTTAAATGCTCAGTGATGGTAGGTTAATGCTTTCCAAACTGTGGCCAAACCCCCTTTTTTGTTAGTTCCACGAGATAGTACACCAAAGCCTGTGTCGGAGGTCCATACCGCTTTGGGGGGTTTAGAATTTATTTGTGAAGAGGATGGGGTTGGTGATGAATGTTTTCTTGGGGACTTTCGTGGGGTTGTGAAAAATGACATCTATTTAAGAAAGGGTTTAGAACAAATGTAGAACAATTTTCTAAAATATGTTACAACATGAATCTAACAAAGTGCAGTACAGTGAAAAAAATTCAACAACAACCATATAAAGATTGAACAAGCTTCATACCTTGTGATTCGTCAGTCGTGCGCGTAGGAAGTACCGTCCGTACTACAGTGACCAATCACAATAATATGTTACAGTATTGAATAAGGGTTTAACTTTTTTCAATATTGTGAGGGTGTCACAATATGTTGCAGTTGTCATTCTTTGTTTGGACTAAGACTATACCTAAAGACATCCAATTTTTTCATTTCAACACATCTCTAACAAATGATGTTAATAATGAACAATTCGACTACTACATCATAACAAGGTATTTTACACAACATTTACCAAGATGCTATTAACATTTGACATATAAAATACATCATGTAAAGGTTGGAGGATTATCAATCCCATTGAAAGTGCATTTCACTTTTGACTAAGCGTATCATCCAACATTCTACAACATCATCATCTGGTCACCTCTACTGAACACATTTCTACCTATATCAACAATGGAATGTTGTACAAATTTCTATGTCGTATCTCTAATTGCCTTGTGCATTTTGAAGTCCCAAACCACTTGATTTACCTCTACTTCATAACAATAAATTATCAAAGCCAATATGTTGACCAACATTCACATGATTAAATGACTATAATTCTTGTGATTAATCCTTTGTTTGTAACATAGGTGTTAACGTATTTATAATAAATTGTCGTGTATAACTGATGGTAATAGACCAGAATAGAGGAAGTTCCACTCAAAGGTTCTTGTTGAATTTTATTATTAAATTATAAACAACATAAATGGTTTGTTTTTCAACAAACATTTTAACCACATAGACATGACACTAAACAGGGCATTTGCTTCATTTTAATAGTAGAATTTGTGCATGATGTACTAAAACCGAGTCCAAACCAAGCATATAAACCCAAGATGTACAAAAATTGTTTATCACATATCCCCTCAAATATACAGCCACCAAAGCTAATACTAAATTACCACCTCAATTTGGTTCACTAGAAAACACAAATGGAAAGGATAAAAAATAAAATTTATAACCTAATGAAGACACCAAAAGAGGGAGATCCTATGGGTACATCAAATAGAAACGAAATTATGAAAATATACCTATAACCATGATTTGGTAGTTGGAACCCTCGTTGTCTACGTCGTGGAGTGCCGGAGACGAAATGCGCCACCAGAGGCAAAGCTCTTGGGTCATTGATGAGCTATTTGAGAGGAAAATCACTTCAAAGAGCTATGAACCATCGTCCGTTGGTGATTTGTGGAAGATTATAGGTTCACTTATAGATAGGTGAAGTTGGCTTGTGAGAATCGAAATCTCAGGGTTGATTCGCACCTTCTGATGGCTGAGAGATTGAGTGGATGGGAGAGACGATGGGTGAGGGGAAAAAAGGGCTTCCCATATCGCACGATTGATATGGGAATCCAAAAAGGGTTGAGCAATTGAGGAGTAAAGCACTGTCTCTTTGGGTAGTTGATGGACCGGTAGACATTGATGGATGCTCTTAAGAGCCACGTGATGCAGCAAACGATTCAGCAGAAGAACCAGTGGAGATGGGGATTCGATTTTTGAAAAATCGGGGTTGCAGGTCGTTTAGGGGTTAAGACAGAATTTTGAGATTTCCAATTTTGAAAAAGCAGCGTTGAGGTTTAAATAAGACGGGGTAAAATGGGAAAAAAAATTGGGAAACCTTGTGAAAGACGCTCACCGACTCCTGCCAAAATGGGTCTGAAAAAGCATGTCCTTCGTACCGGCTGGGTGGGGGGAAATTGGGGGGCAGGGGAAGGTTTACCAAACGGGGCCTTAGTTAATTTGAAAAGGACTATTTTGTAATGAATAAGGGTAATAAAACTTTTAACCAACTTCCATTAGTTTTTTTATTTATTTATTTAGAATAAATGCTTTTATAAACCAAACACATCAGTCAATAAACACTCCAGAAAAAGCTTGGATCAGAAGCTACTTAAAATGACAGCAGAACAACCAAAAGATCAGCAACAACCGAACAAAAAATTACAAATACAGCAAAGGCTGCAAGTTCCACTTCTCAACCAGATGAAAACTATTCACAATTTTCTCAGTCGAGCATCTAGCTAGCAATCTCGACCTCACCTCCCACTTCACTTGGTGCATCAGAACCTCCTCTAATCTTGGGGTATTCCCATGAAGCAAAAACTTCCATTAGATTTTGTTTGATCTTTGTTCATTTATGAACTAAAGGATGGGTGGTTTAACACTAATTTAAGATTAAATATTGGGTTGGTGGCTCACATCCCTAGAACTATTTTGATTTTTAGAGAGAGTTAAATACCTAATTGCCCTCTGTAATTTCAAAACTTTATTTTTTGCCCCCTGAGTTTTAATTTTTTTCATAGGAGGTACCTATGCTATGAGAAAAGACGGAAATGCTAATATTTAGCCATGTCATCGGACACGTGTCGGTGTACCTGTGCGGCACCTGTCCCCATATGCAATGTTAGCGCCATGTTAACACTGACGTGGCTACTATATTTTTATTTTTATTTTAAGGATTTTTTCAAAAAAAAAAAAAAAAAAAATTCTAGGGGTGGTTTTTGGCTCACATAGGGGTGGCCGAGCCACCCCCAATGGCCAAAGTGAAAAAGAAGAAGAAGAAGAAGAAGAGGTTTTGGCCCTCAGGATGGCCGAGCCACCCCTACAATTTTTTATTTTTTTTGTTTTTAATTTTTTTTTAAGCCTTAAAAGAAAAAATCAATGTACCTTTTATAATACTTATTGAAACCACAGGGGATACATCATGAAATTTATAAAACCACATGGGGTATATAATTGAAAACTGATGTACCGTTTGTGATACTTAATGAAACCGCATGGGGCAAAACATAAAATTAATAAAACCATAGGGGGTTTAAAGTTACATAATTCACATATATATCTCAAACTACAAGTCAGCGCTGATATGGCGCTAGGGGACAGGTGTCGCAATATTACATCGACATGTGCTGGATGACGTGGCAATCCGTTAGTTTTGGACGGAAAAATAGATGGAGGTACCATTTTCGTCTTTTCCAATAGTACAGGTACTTCCTATGAAAAAAATGAAAAACTCAGAGGGCAAAAAATAAAGTTTTGAAATTACGGCCCAAGGGGGCAATTAGGTATTTAACCCTTTTAGAGACGACTCCTTGGTAAAAGTCTAAAAAGTCGTCGCCAATGGCTTTTAGCTAACACTTGTAATTCCAACCGTCCAACCTTTTGTCAGTACAGTACAGTACAGTGGTGCATGTGTTCAACTTCTCATCCGATTCACTAAAATTCTTCATGCTTTTGTTCCATGTGTAAAGTTTATTGCATGTGCAAGTAAAAATGAGGAAAATGATGTTTGGTGGCAGAGGAAAGGTGGGTGAAGTAATTATATTTTTTTTTGAACAAATAACATGTGCTATCATATATTACTGAATAAAGTCTCAGGACAAGGACAAAAACAAAAGGTACAAGACCCCTATACCTTAAGCCAGATAAATCTGACTTGAACAACAACCAAAGCAATACATAATCATTACAGGGACAACACTGAACCACTCTTTACATTTAAGCACAATCAACAAAAAAAATAGGGCAGATCTAGCTCCTAAGTCAACAAATAGTCTAATAACATTTAAGCATCACAGAGGCAGACTGTGAAAAGACAAGAAAAAACAAAAAAAACAACCCAAAACATAAGCCAAAAACAGAATCAGCGTCGGGAAGCACTGTCGCCGGCGTTGGTGAGTGTAGAACATGCGCCGCCACCGGTGACCTCCTCTACAGTAGAAATCCGCCGGAAGACTCCGGAACCACCAGATGTGCCTTGGAATTCAAGTTGTGACCCAAACATGCCGGTCCAAAGTATGACCTCCCTGGCCCATGTGGGCCACGAGCCGAGCGTAAAGAACCGACACGGCCGCGGCTAGAGGCTGCTGGACCGGAAGAAACCAGCGACAACCGTGGAGAGGCGCGTGTCTTGGAAAAACCAGCTGAAGTGAGCAGATCTGACTCCAAAGAAAGAAACCAAAATAAAGAACAACCAGGTCATAAAACTCCGCCGGAGACACATCGAAAAATCACTCCCCAACCAAAATCCTGTGAAGTCTTCTGCCCGGGAACATCAACCATTACTGTATCAAATCCAGGAGAACAAAAACTCCACAGTCCTAAAGGCTGGAAGGCACATAAAACCGCTCCCACACTAGAAGGACGAGGAGGGAAACACCACCGGGGGGAGGGGGGGGGGAGGTTTCACCGAATACCCAGCCGCTAGTTTTTTCTTTTTCTCTTTAGGGCTTGCTCCTCCCACTCTGTTCAAACAGCTAGGTAATTATATTAATGTTGATTTTCTTTCAAAAGCATGCTAGTGGAGGAAATTAGGTATTAATGAAAAGAAAATACATATTGACTTGTTTGTTTTTTCAACTTTTCTCAGTGCAAAATCAGATCAATGTTTTTTTTATTTAAAAAAACGTGGGAGAGATTCTTGGTTGAAGACGTTTAGGGGTGTAAACGAGCCGATCTTGAGCGAGTAGTGCTTGTTCGAGATCGGCTCGTTCAAGTTTTATTCGAGCTCGAGCTCGAGCTCGAGCTTGGGACGAGCCAAGAAACTGTGATCGAGATCGGCTCGCCAAGGGTTAAACCTTGTGCGAGATCGAGCTCGAGCTCACCAATTAGACGAGCATGAGCTCGGGTAATTGGCTCGACTCGGCTCGGTTTAAGCAACAGAAACGGCTGGCACCCAAACGGTACGAGTTCACCGCCCAAAGGTCGGGAACTGTGTGATGGCTTCTCCGACGTGCTCTCTTGTCGGAGACTACTGCGATGGCCAGCGACACGCCTACCTTTGCCCCTTTAGCCCCTTGAATCTCTCTCCCAACCACGTTATACCCAACGCCGGAACATTACCCGAAGATGGCGGCCCACGAAACGACTGAGATCAAGACCTTTGCTTGATGTTTTGTAAGAGGTAGAGGAAGAAAGGCGAAGAAGGAGGAAATTGAGTATTCGGCAGGTTGCAAAGAAAAGATAATTTGGAGAGACTTGTGAAATTAGACGTTAGGCGTGCGTGATGTGAAGTATTGAGACGTGTGAAAGCCAACCTCGAGCAGTGCGATCAGATGGAGAAATGTGCCGTTGTGTTCAACAGTTGGACTAGCGTACTTCGTATCTAAGAAGCATCTTGAAATAAATGTAATTAATAGAAGACTTTTGTTAAACGCACAGTTTTGTGTAAATGTTTATAGTTGAGCTAGTGGGCTTGTACAGCTAAAGGTGGGGATCTGTCGGTGGTGAGTTGTTTTTTTTATTAGGTAGATTTGTCTTTTAGGTTTTAGGTTTTTAATTAATGTAATTTTTGAAATAAATTTTCAAAATTTTAATTTTAGTTTAATTTTTAAATGGTTTGTGACTTTTAGAAAGGGGGGGGGGGGATTTTTTCAAAATTAAGGGAGGGCCAAAAAATAAAAAAAAAATTTGAGAGAGATTTTAGTGAAAATTTTAAAAGATAATTAATTTTTTTATTAGGTGAATTTGGTCAATACAATTACCATATTTGCATTTGCCCATATCCTTTATAATTATAAGATTTCAATTTAATATCATCAAATATTTGAAATCAATAATCTATCGTATTTATTTTTGTTAAATCAAATTTAAGGAATGTGTTCAATGCAATGAAATAATGAGATTTTAAGTTTAAGTCTTTAATTAATGAGATTTTTTAAAGAAATTAAGAATAATTTTTCAAATTTTTTATGCAACGTGTGTGACTTTTAGAGGGAAGAATTTGGCAAAACTAAGGGCTTGCTGATTATAGGAGAATTTTGAGAGAGCTTTGAGTGAAATTTAATGAGATTTTAGTGAAATTAAACTTAGATTGTTTCGTTCAAAAAAAAAAAATTATTTTCCTTTTGATTTTGTCTTGTGATTTAAAAAAATCAAGAGTGAATGAGATCATGTAACTATGTAAAATAGAATTTTCCAAAAAAAAAAAAGAAGAAGAAGAAGAAGAAGAAGAAGATTCTTTTAGATAATTAAGGAAAGTTTGATTGTAAAATCTTTAATGAAAAATTTGAAATAATAAAATCTTTGTTTATTAGGTGTATTTGGTCAATCCTATTTCCATATTTTCAATTACCAAGATCCTTTATAATTATGAGATTGCAATTTAATATCAAATAATTTTTGAAATCAATAATTCATTAAATTTGTATTTAATCTTCTTATGAACTTAGACTTTTAATTTTAAAATACATTTTTTTTTTCTCTTCCCAAGTGATCCAATTAGTTGAATTATACTTGATTAGGTTGCTTTTAGCACCTACTTAATTGTTTAATATTCATAACTTAATTTGTAATTATATGAATATTATAATGTGATTGTATATACTCAAACCTATAACTAATTTTCTAATTATACATTTATAAATTATGATACAAACAATTCATAATTTATATACCTACTCATAATCTATATACGAAATGTATATAATTACATACTTAATATATAACTAATGATCGTATCATATGATCTCGAACAAAAAAGCATTATCATTTGATTTTGAATCATAAAATGTGATATAATGATTCTTAAGTATCTAATGATAGAAAATTGTAACAATAGTCAATATAAATATTAACTATCATATATTGAGTTAATAACATTAACAATGATAATTATTATATAATCATATGATCATATGTATTTAATGATAATACTTAGGTCATATAATCATATCTAATGATTATATGGAACAATTTTAGATTATATGAGCACGTGATGTAAATTGTAATGATAATACGTAATTTGTGATTATAATTAACAAATTGGTGATTTTAATCCTAATTACTTAATCTGGGATTATATGAATCAATTTATCATCTAGACATTCAATCATTGTATTAGTATGAATTTATTACTTAATTTATGCTTATATATAGTATATTGTTTATTAATATATTATATTATAAAAATAAGTTATATATTAACAAATTAATATATATATATATATATATATATATACGAGTCGAGCCTTAATAAACGAGTCGATCCTTATACGAGCGGGTTCACGAGCTTTAGTCGAGTCAGTCGAGTTTATACGAGTTTCCATCGTTTAATAATCGAGTTTGATTTTTGTGTTCACGAGTTGCTCATTTAATAATCGATTCGAGCACGAGTCGAGTTTATTCGAGCCGATCTCGAGTAAGCTCACGAGTAGCTCAGCTCGTTTACACCTCTAAAGACGTTAGTTGGCATATTTTCAGGATTAATGATCAAAATTTGTCAGGATTTGTCCCCCATTTTTGGAAAGAGATACATATAGCCGCCCATTTCGTGTCTCTCGGTCGGTTCTTGGCCTACAGTCGGTTCCTTTCGGTTTTCGGCTCGCGGCCCCTTCTTTTTTTTTTTTAGCGGCTCGCAGCCCTTACTTGATAACTGTTTAAGTGGGCTCAAATATTTTTTTTTCTTCTTCTTAGTATGGACTCGGTCCCTTTTCGGTTCTTGGTCCCGTCCATAGTTCTTTCCGATAACCGTTTAAGTGGGCCCATCATGTATTTTTTTCAAGGCCAACAGTTTACCCTTTTCAATTTTTGGCCCATTGTCGGCCCATTTTCAAAAAAAAAAAGTGGATAATTCCTTTTTCAGTTTCAAGCCCAAGTCAGCGTCCGTCAATCTTAACCAACGGCCTTCATTTTCTATTTGCAAACTTAATTTTTCACAATGAATTTGAGAGAGATGTTAAAATATTTTCTGAATATAATATTATTGATTTATATTTCTTAGTCTAGATCGATTTGTATTTTCTTATATATGTCTATTTATTCAACTATAAATAGGGACCTATGTATTGTAAATCATCAAGCTAGTGAGCACAATATAGCCTTAAAGCTAATTGAGTGGTGGACGTTAGTTTCTAACACCAAATCACCTGTAAATTCTGTCTCTTTTGTCTCTCTTGCTTCCACTATTATTTCTCTTTTATTATTATATTTTAGATTTATACACAAATCTTAATATTTCTTACACATCTCAATACAACCAAATTTTAAATTTACTGTTAAATTTGTAGGTCCCAATGTGATTAAAGTGTTATGATTAAAGATTTCTATAGATTTTTCTAGTTCTACAAGTACTTCAAATTTCTTACATATTCTGTCATTGTACGTGCCTACTCATTTCTGGATATTCCTTGCGAGAAATGCTTCCACCTATTCTCTACTATCATTTTTTAGACCTTGACGTGGCAAGAGCCACATCATATTTCAACTGCCGGAAAATGCTAAATGTACAACTTCGATACAACCCACTCACAATGGGGTGGGATCCACACATGTGGATCCCACCCTATTGTGAGTAGAAGTTGTGTCAAAGTTGTAATGGGGTTGTACCCAATAATGTCCTTTTCTTTTTTTTAATCCATCTGCTTCTTCTCGGCTATGATTCATATAAAGTGACGTGATATAGCAATTAAAATAAAGAAAGAGACACGGATAAAGGATAGATAGATAGATAGAGAGAGAGAGAGAGAGAGAGAGGAATGGGTGGTTATTTTGCAAAATCCCGTGAAAGTCACAGAATTTTGAATTTTTTTTTTCTACGAAATCTCATGCCCATCTGTTGGTTGTTTTGCAAATCTTTTTTTTTTTTTTTACTTCGTTTTCTCTAGGCTTTGCTGGTGAGAAAAATGATAAACCTAAACCCCTCTCCGCAACAACACACCCAGAATATCTCGCAGAAATGTGTTCTCTCTTCCTTTTGTTGTTTTCATTTTCTCACTTCGGAAGATAGAAGAAACAATATATGAGAGAATAATCTTCAAGCTTGAAAATTTTCTTAAATGCGAATAAAGAAAAATAAAATTTTTATTTTAGAAGAACGAAGAAAGTTCTGCACAGCTAATTTACAAAGTGAAATGCGTTATTTTTATATACTTTTTTGTATACAAAATCACTTTCGATGTGAGATTCATGTATATGAGATGAGTCCCACATGCATGGATCACATTCTAAATGTGAGTGTGTACAAACTATGTGAAAAAAGTGTGTACAATTATCATTTGCCTTGCAACACATGGGTTTAAAAAAATAGATGTGTTATGTGTATACAATATTTGTACACCATTTGTGTACAAATATCATTTGCTTTTTAAAAAAGAGACAATGAAAATCTCACGTGGCACTTACCACGCTAGAAAGATGGGAGTGTGGAATTAGTGTAATTTGAAAAGGGAAGTGCTGGACCGAAAGAAAATGCAAATCCTCTTTTTTGTAAATTTGTAACTAATCTATATATGGCTTTCTTTTTCATTTTCCTCAGGTGAAAATGGAGCTTTGTTCATCCTAAGTTCCTAACCAAGTATATGCAGAGGCGGTAGTTTCGGTGGAGGAGTTTAAGCAATGTACTATTGGATCAAAATTTGTAATGCTACATATCACTCTCTTGTCCTCTCAAAATTGATGTGGCTTTTAAAATTACCATTGGATCAAAATTCAATAGTGATTTATCATAAATTCAATGGTGATTTTAAGAGCCACATCAATTTTGGGAGGACAATGAGGTGATATGTAGCATTACTCAAGTTGAATTGCTACCCACTCACGTACATGCTGTTGAAGAAAATTTAAGTAGTGATAGCCGACTGGAAGCACTACAAAAAATTCAAAGATTTATGGACGGTTTCAAACCGTCTGAAACCGTCCAAAAATAGCAAAAAATCATCTAGAAAAAATTTCAAACGATTTATTCTGGACGGTTTAAAATCGTCTAGAAAAATAGATCGCAAATTCAAATTCTAGATGGTTTGGACCAAACCGTCTAGAATTAATTCCAGACGGTTTGGGCAAAGCCGTCTAGAATTAATGATAATTAAGGGTCTCGATTAAACTGCAATTTCTTGATTTATGTCTCGATTTATTTATTTATTTTATATATATATATATATATATATATATATATATATATATATATATATATATATATATATCATTAATTATAAAATGATAAGGGTATTTTTGTCATCGTCGCAGGCCACCCAGGCCCAACCCCATCGCAGCCATGCCGAGCCCATCCATGATGGTCCCGCTGCCCCTCTCTCCCTTCCCCACTCGAACCGGAGACCGAGACCCAACCGACACCCACCAACCACAAACCCACGACTCCAAAGGCAGCAAATTTTCCCAAAAGCTTTGGTTTTTCTCAACCCTCGAATCAGGCCACTCAAATCTGATCAAAACCAGATCAACACCCAAATCAAATCCAAACCATAAAAGGAAACGAAAGCGAACCAGACGTGTGGCTAACCCTAGATCTACCTGGAAACCAGCGGTGCGGTCCGAGAAACCAAACCAGAGAAATCATAGGAGCTCTCTTCCATTGCCGTCGTTCTCGAAGAAGAAGCAGGTAGCGATCATTCTTGAAGAAGAAGCAGGTAGTGTTCACCCTCAGCCAATTGCCATACTGATTCTCTCCTTTAGACCCATTGCTCAGCGATCGTCCATATTCCTTTTTATTTATTTTGGCTGGGAAATTTTTTGGCTATCAAAAGAAATGGATGATTGTGATTTTGGATGGAAAAAAAAAATCGGGTGGATGTGGTGAAATCTGGGGGCATTACGCGGATTGATGATATGGTGTGGAAAAAAAATAAATTGAAACCGTCTGGAACTGAAATTTTATGGACGGTTTTATAAAAAAGTGTCCATAAAATTCTTGACGGTTTTAACTAAACCATCTGAAAATAATATTTACAGACGATTCTAGAAAAACTTGTCTATAGATTTATAGACGGTTTAGTTAAAATCGTTTATAATTTTATGGGCGGTTTAATCAAACCGTCCATAATAAATTTTTTACAGACGATTTCTGAAAAATCGTCTGGAAATTTTGTTATCGAGACGGCTTTTAAAAAACCGTCTAGAAAAAAACCGTCTATAATGCCTTTTTTTTTTTGTAGTGAAGGCTCCTCCCATAAGCATTATCAAGGTGAACTGGGATGCAGCTCTCAGCAAGAAGGAAGGTTGTATCGGTACGGTTTGGGGATTATTGCTAGTACAGGTTATTTTTTGGGAGCAAAATGCTTGACCAGAAAAATAATGGCTGAGCCACACATATTGCTGAGTTAATGGCAGCTTTAACAAAGAAGCTAGTGGGTTTTTTTATGTGATATTTGAAGGAGATGCCTTACGGGTTATAAAAGAAGCCAACTCAGAACCTCCACATTTTTCGCGCAGTGGCCACTTTATTGAATGTATCCAGCAGGAGTTGATGGCTTTCCGATCCTCTTCTTTTGTCCATCGATCTTTCTAGAGAGTATAATACAGCAGCCCATGTTCTTGCAAAAACAGCAGTCAGCTGTTGTTAATTTTGTTGATAAAGTGTGGTAATTGGAGGATACTCCTAGATGTATTCTTGAAATTGTAACTAGGGAATAAAGAGTCCCTAGATCCTGAGTATTGCTTATTTGGGACCAGTTTTTCCCATGATTAATGAAGATTGGAGTGTAATTCTGTTAAAAAATAAAAAATAAAAATGGAGCTTTATTTCTTCTTTTCTGTCGTTCCACCGCCAAGAGCAGAAAAACATAACGTAAAGGCCTTCTAATGGGCCCAGCAAAAGAAATATCTACGAAGTTAATGGTGGAAATAAACTAAATGATTAAGTTTTTAATATAAGTAGTAATTTAATACGATATTATAGCAAATGTATGAATTTGAATTTGTTTTTGTTCATTTTTAATTTTAATTAAATATTTTATACGTTGGACCTCATTTAGTAAAAAGAGTTTGAATCTACAAGTGAGAAAAAATAATTAAATTCAAATATTCTTATCAATTTAAACTTTTGGTTTTCCTCCTCCTCCTCCTCATCTTTTTAATTATTTTTTTCATCATTCAAAGCACTATACTATGACATGCGTAAGTTTTCAAAAAACATTTTAAAAAAAAAAAAAAATTTGAAAGAGAGAAAGTGCAGTATATGGTGGGATAATTGTCCAGGAAAAAGGAATAGCTCAAATTAAGTGATCTTTCTCCGAGTAAAAGACATAAATTTTCTCATAATTAAGTTATATAAATTAATCATGTATTTTTTCTTTTTTTTTTGAAACATTATCACGTGTTTTTTAACATACGAGAAACGCATGATTTTTAATATAACTATCAAGAGAAGCATATTATTAAAAAAAAAAAATACGTACTTTATCACGTGCTCAAAAACAATACATGATAATTTTATAGACGATTTGAAAAAGTTTGGTGGAAACTTATGTCCCCAAGAAAATGTCCATGTAATGTTTGTAATGTTCCTTCTCAGTTGGCCTGTGAGAATTTAGCTTAGGCGGTAGTTCAACGGTTTAAATTTAATTTCACTATCTTTTTTATATAAAAAAACTTGACAGTGTTGCAAGTCTTATGGTTCGAATAGAGTACAAAGCCAACACTCCCGAAAGTCTGTGGGGTAATGGGGAAGGAAAACGAGACAGATGCAGCTCTTTTGCCTTTAGCAGAGACGACCTTCTTTTATTTTTTTTTCTCTTTTGGTTCACTGTGGCACAAAATCATGACATAGCTTGAATAACTCAGAAAGAGAGTGGCAGCTAGCCGTTGAGAGCATTTGTTGTCTTTGTAGAGGAACAGTATGTCATGACCCAGAATTGTCCATCACGCTATATGGGAGTTGGCCATGCCCAAAGTCGTTACCTTAACCACAAGACGAGGAGATGCCAAAAGCAGAGCTACGATGCGGATAAAAACACAAATTGAAAAAAATACCCAAAACACAATTTGACAACTGCCTAAAATAAATGTTCCTTCTCAGCAGGTGTTTTTTTACACTCTCAACCCCCCTAGGTACCAATTTCTTCAGCATACAGACAGTGATGCCAATAGCCCATACGTGGCCCTCAAAAGGTTTAGCAAGTGGGTTTGCGAAAGCCCAACAAAGGACAACGATCATTGCTGACAGATGAAAACCCCAAGTGTGTTTTCTATCATTGGTAACTCGTTCAGAAATTCAGAAGGTCTTGTTTTCTATGAAGAAGAATAAAGCCCCTGGGCCGGATGGATTTTCTGCTAGTTTTTTCCATAAGGCTTGGCCGATTATTCAGCATGATGTGTGTGATGCAGTTCTGGAGTTTTTCTCTACAGGCAAACTTCTTAGAGAGGTTAATTCTACCATTCTAACTTTAGTTCCGAAGAAGAAGAATCCTTCCATTATGGGGCATTATCGCCCAATTTCTTGCTGCAACCTGATTTACAAGTGTATTACTAAAATCTTGGCTAATCGATTGATTCCGGGGCTGCAAGAGGTGATGAGTCCTAATCAAGGTGCTTTCATTCCTGGTAGAGGGATTGCTGAAAATATCTTGTTGGCCCAAGAAGTTGTTAGTGACTATCATAAGGAGAAGGGAGTGGCCCGGTGTACACTTAAAGTTGACTTAATGAAGGCATATGACTCCTTAGATTGGGAGTATGTTCTACATTGTTTACATTGTTTTGGGGGCCCTTTTAAATATGTAGCTTGGATTAGGGAGTGTATAACTAATCCTAGTTTCTCAATCTCTTTAAATGGGACCTTGGTGGGTTATTTCCAAGGTAAGAAGGGGCTTAGACAAGGGGATCCTCTTTCCCCTTATCTCTTTGTGCTAGCTATGGAGGGGCTTTCTTTGCTTTTAGAAGAGATGGCTAGTTCTTTTCCTTTCTTCTCTTTCCACCCAAGGTGTTCTCTGATTCGGCTCACCCATCTTAGCTTTGCGGATGATTTGTTGATTTTCTCTGCTGCCTCTAAAGCTTCTGTCCAGGGTATCCTTGATGTTCTTAATGAATTTGAAGAGCTCTCGGGGCTGAAATCCAATCCTTCTAAGAGTTCTGTTTTCCTTGCGGGTGTTGCTCCTCCTGTGAAGCAGGAAATTCTCCATCTCCTGCATATGCCTGAAGGGGCTTTACCTGTATGGTATCTTGGGGTCCCTCTTCTCACTAAACACATGTCTGCTGCGGATTGTGATTGTTTGATCTCTAAGGTTTCGTCCAGAATTGATTCCTGGTTGGTTAGGAATCTTTCTTTTGCTGGAAGGTTACAGCTTCTCTCTTCAGTTTTATTTAGTCTGCAGAATTTCTGGACTCGGGTGTTTATTCTTCCTAAAAGGATTATCTACCTTTTAGAGCAGAAATTTAACAGATTTCTTTGGAGTGGTGGTGATGTTAAAGCTCATGCTAAGGTATCTTGGGAAAGGCTTTGTGTTCCTAAGAAGGAAGGTGGCTTAGGGATTAGAAGAATTGACCTTTGGAATCAAGTTTCAATGTTAAATCACATTTGGAACCTTTTTGCCAAAGCTGGTTCTCTTTGGGTGGCATGGATTGAAGCTAATTGGCTGAAGGGTAGGAGTTTGTGGCAACTCTCTATACCTAAGTCTTGTTCTTGGAGCTGGAAAAAGATTCTTCAGCTTAGGGATATTGCTAAGTCTTTCATCCGGTTTCAGGTTGGTGATGGGAGCAATATTTTCCTTTGGCATGATCATTGACACCCTATTGGTTACTTGTGTGATCACTATGGTTTTAGGGTGATATATGATTCAGGTTTCCATACTAACATTAAGCTCTCCTCTATTATTCTTAATGGAGATTGGTTTTGGCAGAGGGTTAGATCAGAGGCTTTGGTGGATATTCAAAGCCAACTGCCGGGGATTAAAATTGGGGGTGTAGATACTCCTATTTGGTTATCAAAAAAGGGAACTTTTTCTTGTGCTGAAACTTGGGATAGGTTGAGGGTTAAGTTCCCGGAAGTCTCTTGGTGGAAATTGGTTTGGTTTTCTTTAGCCATTCCTCGGCATTCCTTTATTTGTTGGTTGGCTTGTAGGGATGCTTTAGTCACTAAACAGAAGATGGTTTGTTGGGGGTATACGGGTGATGTGAATTGTTTATTCTGTCATGGAGGGATGGAGGCTCGGGATCACCTTTTCTTTTCTTGTAGTTTCAGCAAGAGAGTGTGGAGGACAGTGTTGGCTGAATGCTTATTTGATAATATTCCTATTTTTTGGGAGGATGTTATTGAGTGGGGTATTGTTATGCTAAAGGGGAAAAATCTTAAGGCTTGCTTGGGAAGTTATGCTTTGGGGCTGTGATTTATCATTTTTGGAGACATAGAAATGATCTTCAACATGGGAATACTCCCAAATCTGAAGAGGCTATTGTGGCTTGTATATTGTGGGAAGTTAGGTCTCGGATCTTGGCTAAAGGTAGATTTAAAAATCTGTCAAACCACATACCTCTTGTGCATAGATGGAATTTGCATTTGATGCTGTCTTCAAGTGGGACTGGATAGTCTTAGCTGCTGTCTGCTGTTGTTGTGGTGCTGTTTCTGGATTTATGGATCTTTCTAATGCTGAGAAGTGGAGGGCTTATAGTCTTTGTTCCATTTGTGTTGGTTTTTGAATACAGTTTTCAGCTGTTTTGATTACAGAGGAGTTGTGTTCGAAGCTGATGGCAATGGGGGTATTATTTTCTTGCGGGTCCAGGTTTAAGTTTGAGCTGAAGAATGTAACAGATAGCCTCTGTTTTATTTTTAGCTTGCTTTTGTTGTCATGTTGTTCCTCTTTTTGAGGTTCTGTTTGATTGGGTTTGTATTTTGCCCAGGGTTGTTTTGCTTGCTGATTGTGTTGAAGGTGTAATCCGTGTCTGTTGGATTGAGTTCCAGTTTTTACTGGAGGGTTGTTTTGTTTTGTTGTTCAATGAAAGCTTTTATTCATCTTAAAAAAAAAAAAAAAAAACCCCAAGTGTGAATATATAAAGAAATATTTAAAAATATATATAGTACATATGAAGGATATGTTGATCTGCATAAATTAAAATTGCTATACGCATGTGTAGATAATGATTTCTGCTAATTGCATCTGCATTTGCATGTGTGTCTAGTGGATAGTTGCAGATAACGGATACAGACGATTAATATCTGACTGCATGTACACTCCTACCATATATATGTCTTTACAAAAATCACATGTCTTACCCAATATTTCTTTTTAATTTATATCATTTTAAAATGACTAATCAAATTATAATTAATTGGAGTTACTTAAAATTATTTATAAAGCTTAATTTCACCTAATACATTATTAATATAAAACTTAACGCTCATGAACTTTTTTATAATCTACCCACTCTATGTAAATTAATTATCTTTTCAACGTAGGCAAAAGACAAGATGTTTGTGATCTGTTAAAACAATCCTAATTGTCATCAAAATTACAAAAATTATTTAAAAATGATAAATGTATAATAGATCCCTGAGTTGGAGCGTGATTTGAAAATGGTCCCTTACTTTTTAATTTTCAACATTGACTCCTTAATTTTTTTCTCGTTTTTGAATTGAACCCTTCTGTCACTTTTCCATCCAATTTTGCAAACTCCGTTTGGCTTAGTCACCATTTGTCCACGTAAGCATCGACAACTTAGCCTAAAAACTACGCCGTTTCATTTTTGGATTTACACCTAAAAAAAAAAAAAATTATATTCTTGTCCATGAATTCCTCGACCACGTCATGAAGGTGATAGACGTCTGCAATGCGGTCTCGCACAGGGCCGATTTTGTCAGCCACTACCAGAGACAGGACTTGTCGTGGTTTAACAGTTTCTCGCTAACCTGTAGAGCAGGGGTTTAAAACCTATCATCGGCAAAATGTTGGTTTTGATGTTTTTATTGGATAAATGATTTTAACAGCATACTTGTAGTTACGATGACTCGAACTTGTGCGTCAAATGATGAAATGAGGCACTCATCCATGTTAAAGCAGATATATCCTAAGTGATATCTATCACGTTCTATAGTTATCAAAGTAGCTTTGTATTTATCAAGAGTCTTACTTAGAGTTTATGTTTGATTGTAGTTCTATACTAACAGTATATCTCGGTTGTATATCTGATCAGCTATCATAGCTATAGAGTTTCATTAGGATAGTATCTTAATGTTCTATTAGGTTGCTATCACCTTGACAACAACGCGTGTAGAGTTAATCCCCTATACGGATGTAGAGTTAATCTCCTATAAGGATTGTGCTTGTATTTCCTATATATATGAATATAAACCACGTTCAGTGGTAAAGAACAAAAGAGGTTTTACACAGAAATTGTAATTGTTATATTGAGGTATCAGAGCTATTATATTGACTAACATCGTATAGCTCTTGTTTATTTGTTTCCTGTTTCGTTTTCTCCATTTTTTTCCCCTATTGCTGCGATGTCGACCCCTGAACCCACTACGCCTTCTAAGGATTCCACCCCACCGACGTCTGCTCCTGTTCTCCTCACGGTTCCTCACATGAATCCGTCGCTGCACATTAAGCTCACCAAATCCAACTTCATCTCCTGGAAAACTCAGGTTGATGCCTATCTCCAAGGCCAAGATGCCCATGTTTTTGTTAATGGAACCTCTGTTTCCCCTCCGCAGACTATTCTGAATCCCATCAATGCAGATGGTGCTCTTGTTTCCATCTTGAATCCCGACTACATCACCTGGTACCAGCGGGATCAACTTATTCTGAGTGTGCTAATTTCCACTCTTTCCAAACCCCTAGTCTCCCACGCAGTTGGGTGTGCTACGTCTCGTGCCTTGTGGATGTCCTTGGAGAAGATGTTCACCTCCCAATCACGAGCTCAGATGATGCAAGTTCATTACCAGCTTGCTACATCCAAGAAAGGTAACTCTTCTGGTACTGATTATTTCCAGAAGATGAAACTTTTGAGTGACACCATGGCTGCTATTGGTCAGCCTTTGAATGATTTTGAAACTGTGTCATATATTCTTGCTGGGTTGGGATCCGAATATGATCCTTTTGTCACTTCTATTACCACCTGTGTGGATCTTCTTTCTCTTGAGGAAATCTATGGTCATCTATTAGCCTATGAACTTAGGTTGGAACAACATCTCCCCACTGTAGACATCGTTCAACCTTCTGCAAACTTTACTTCTCGATATCAGGATGGTCGTGGTCGAGGTTTCCGTGGCCGTGGAAACAACTATCGTGGTGGAAATCGAGGATGTGGACACCCTTCAAATGGCCGTGGCCGTGGCTCTTCTTTCACCAATACCACATCCTCGACACACTTGTCAAGTATGTGGTAAACACGGCCACACTGCCATACGGTGCTATCACCGTTTTGATCAAGACTTCCAGGGTGAGCTCTCCACCAATCCTCAGGACTTTTACTCCTCACCGAATCTCATTTTTCATGACAATTGGTATCCCGATACTGGAGCCACGCATCATGTCACCAATGAGATGAATAATCTCAACGTGTCTTCCGAGGAGTATACTGGAGCAGACAAGATTCGTGTTGGCAATGGTTCAGGTTTGTCTATAACTCACAAAGGTTCAGCCACTCTATCTATTTCTCGTACTCGATTCTTACTACAAAATCTTCTTCTTGTTCCGGATATATGCAAAAATCTACTGTCTGTTAGTAAATTTGCCCATGATAATAACGTCTTTTTTGAATTTCATTCTACTCATTTTTTGATTAAGGATTGCGACACACAGAGTCTTCTGCATCAAGGCCCTCTTAAGGATGGTCTCTATCAACTCCAACACCCGAACCTTTCATCTCAGTCAATAAAGCATGCTCTTCTTGGTGTGCGAACTTCAGTAGACAATTGGCACGGGCGATTAGGACATCCTGCCCTTCAAACTGTCCAGCGTGTTCTTTCTACTTTTCGTTTTCCGGATTCAGCAAATAAAGCTACTCCTTGCTCGGCCTGTCAGCTTGCCAAAGGACATCAGCAACCTTTTTATGTTTCAAATTCAGTTTTTAGTACTCCTTTAGAGTTAATTTATTCGGATGTTTGGGGTCCTTCCCCAGTTCTTTCAATCAATGGAAATAGATATTATGTTTCGTTCATCGATACTTTTAGCAAGTTTACTTGGTTGTTTCTGTAAAGACCGAGAAATTAATAAGAAGTTTAGCAACTAATAAGATTATGATTATTAAATAGATGTGATCAATATTTATATTATGAAAATAAAATACCATGGTGTTAAGATGAATAATTTATAGTAGGTCCCAGTTGAATAAATTATTAATCACATTAACCAATGTGTTAATAAAATTAAATTGGGGTTAGATATTAAATATTAAATGACAGGATTAATAGATTTGGGGGTCCTAGTATAATTAATAATAGTTAGGGGTTTAAAAAAAATAAGGAAATCACACCCTTGCCATGTGTAGTTACCTAGTTGGCTGTGGAAGATTTCGCCATCTTCTCCCAGCCACTCACGTCACACCACGTGTCCCTCATCTTATCCCATTCTTTTTGTTCTTTTTCTCTTTTCTTTCTTCTCTTCCTCACCCGCACAGCACCCTTTTGCACGCCCATCTCCTTTTCTTCTTCTTTCTTCCCGGTTCTTCTTTCTTGTTCTTTCATTCCTTTAAACCAAACAGAGAGAGAGACGAGAGAGTGAGATCGAGAGATTGAGAGGGAGATCAGAGAGTTAGTTGAGAGCAGAGAGATGAGACCGAGAGAGCCGAGAGATTGAGAGTGAGATCGGGAGAGTTGAGGGAGATGGAGCCCGATCCTCCAGTGGGTGGCACCGACGAGACCAGAGAACGTCGGTGACGCGATCTCCGGTGAGCCCGTGAACCAGAGATGACCCGGGAGAGAGAACTCGTAACCCGAAACCAATGCAACCCGTGACCCAGTGATCCGCGACCCGAGACCCGTGAAACCCGACCCTCTATGAACAGTTTTCCGGCGAGTTCTCCGACAAACCAGAGCCGATTTGCGGTGAGACACATCTTTTCTTTTCTTTGATTTTTGCTTGAATCTTCCTTTGATCTATTGTTAGAACCAATTGGGGGTTTTGAGTTTATGGGTTTATTTTTTGGTAGAGAAACTAAATAGTTTTCCTGATTAGCTTATTGGTATAGCTCGGGACTAACCTGCTACACGTGGATTTTAAATTTATATATTTGAACCACTCGCAATAGTACGTATCGACTGTACTATAGTAAGGGTGATCGAACCACAGAGATTATTGGTTGTTTTGCGTAATGGAATATTTAAAAAGCGTATTTAACTTAACTTTGAAATAAAAATAAAAGTAAAGGTTGTAGAATTGAAGCTACAACAAGTGAGTAAAGAATTGAAAGCGGAAATGAAATTAACTTAAAAGAAAACTTAGAGTGTTGATCCTATCCAATCCTCAACCAATGAAATGCTTAAAGTCTATATGGACCTTCCTAACATGCTTGATATGAGCGCGTAATGGGCGTCAACCATTACGACGACCTCGACATGAAAACACTTTAGTTAAGACGTAATCATAAAGCACCTAGATTTACATTAATCTACTCCACGTAAAGATTAAACTATAATTGAAAAACATTTACTCTACCAAAGGTGTGGAGTGACTAATGTTCCCTAGCTTACTACTCTATAACACATCCTAATAAGTATACACAATACATGAAAACCCTAGTTAGGCCACAATGATAAAATATCTAGTTTCACACCAAATCATTCCACATAAAGTTAAACTACAATTGAAAAACAATTAAACTACCAAAGGGATGGAATGATTGGTGTTCCCTAGCATACCCTATAAGGTGACTCTAATGAGAAATCATACATCATGTCAAATAGCATCATTGCAAAAGACATCATTCTTGTTTCCAAGAATGTTGGTTTTACTCAAGACTTTCAAGAAAAACTCATAGACAAGTTAATCTATTTTTCATGAATAATTGGATTGGAATATTGATATCAAAACCTTTTAGCATGAGTTTTGATATTCTCTAGCCCTTAGCAATCATCAAACATCTAAAGAGAACCCTAAAAACCTCAAGAACACTTCTTGGTTTTTGGATTGGATTTGGATCAAACCCTAAGACTAAATTAGCTAGACATGAATTGAAACTAATCTAAGGATGGAAATGAATGAAAACAGTAAAGGAACAAGGAGAAATGAATTGAAATCAAATATATTAAACTTAAAGAAATTCGGATTACAAAAGAGGAAGAAGAAAACTAACTAGAATATGAAGAACAAAGGAAAAACAACAAGGAAACAAACTCTCTGGATTTCGGTCCAGAGAGTAGCATCTAAGTAAATGAAAATTCAAGAAATTGAAGTGATACACCTGAGCAAATCCGAATAAACCCTAAAAGATGCATGTTCTAACCTAAAACCCTAATCTCATATATATAGAGAATTGGATTCACAAATACCCATCAAGAGTTAATCCTAGCCGCACAAACAGAGCTGGTCGGCGTCCATTTCTGTCCACAAAATCCAACTTATGATTTGAATTGCATAAAGAATGCAAAGATCTGGAAATATCTGATTTTCTGGAAGATGCGAAGTCGATCGATCGAAAATATGTCGATCGATCGAAAAGTCGATCGATCGAATTATTGGCTATACAAATAGTAGATCGATCGAATTGTCTTGGACGATTCTTCAACTTGCAGGAAAATGACTAAAGTACTCTTGATGTATTTTCAGGTCTAATTCAAGTGTTTTGAATTAGATTTCAACTAAAACCTGAAAATAAGATAAAACACAAAAACTACGACAAAACGTTATATATACAATACGAACTAGGTCTAACAAATGCAAATAAAGGAGTTTTGAATCAAACAATTCAAGACTTATCACTTATGGGGTTTGAAATTATGGATTGGGTGATTCAAGGGTTGCTGTTAGTTGTGATTTTCAGATGTTTGTTGAGGAATTTCAGTGAAAACATTGAGGAGTAGATGTTGTTGGCCGAACAACTATAGATTGGGGGATTTTTGTTGCTTCTCGGTGTAGATTTGTTCAGAAAATTTCTCATCTTCTTCTTGAGTAAATGAGCTTATCTCCTTCCTACACTCATTGACTTTGGACATGGGGAAGAATTTGTTGTAAAACTTGTTTAGCAAGTTCTCCCAAGAAGTGATGGAACCAGGCATGTTTGAATCCAACCATGCCTTGGCTCTATCATGGAGTGAGAAAGGAAAAAGCCGAAGATGCATAGACTCTTCAGAAAAATTTTGAAATTTGAAGTTGGCACAGATGTCTTTGAATTTTTTCACATGGCTATAAGGATTTTCGAGGTCCAAGCCATGGAATGCGGGTAAGAGTTGGATGGCATGAGGCTTGAGGTCAAAGTGAGTGGCATTGGTTGGGGGTAACACTATACATGAAGGAGAATTTGTTGCAACGGGTGCAAACAAATCCCTAAGTGTCCTAGTATGATCGACGGTTTCTCCCCGATTCCTCTCATTCTCATTTGCATGCATGTTATCTCCCATCTCAACAGAATTTCTAAGACTTCTCCTAAGAGTTCTTTCAATTTCGGGATCTAAAGATGTCAAGTCTAGGTTTAATGATCTTCTACCAAGCATACACAAATGTTTAACAAAAAGACAAACAAAAATAAAGAAAAGAATTTGCTAATGGGGAACAAAGTTCTCCAAAGTACAAACTGGGCTAGTTCCCAGGTAGGTGAGGGGGGTCACACTAGACACACTTAAATCCCAAGACCTTTCCTTGCCAGAATTCACCTTGTCATTGCCTTTAGATAGCTAAGTAGACCCACACTAGCAAGAAATGTTTTTTTATTTTTATAAATCAAAGAAAAATAACACAACTAAGATAAAATGTAAAAACTAACAAAAATGCATACAAAGATAGCAGCTAAAGTAAAAATAAGAATACTTACAAATTGGGACCAAAAAGAAGTTTTGGTAAAAATTTCTGCTACTGATCTTATCCAGGAGCTGCCTTCTGAGTTGAGGTCGATCGATCTAATTTAAAGTCGATCGATCGATCGAAATTGTAGTAGATCGATCGAATATTTGTGCAGGAATAGAAACAGAAACAAGAACAGAAACAGAACAGAACCTTTTTTTTTTTTTTTTTAATCTTTTGTTAGAACAAAATAAAACAAATTGAGGGTAATATGAAACACAAACTACACAGAATTTGAACTAAATTATAATGAACTAAAAGAAAATTAAACAAACAGCAAAATACTATTAAACAGAAACAATTTATGAACAAAAATGAACAAAATGGACTAAAAGAAGTACTGGAACAGAGATACTCACCTAGTTCCGAGCTGCTGCTGTGCAGAAAGTTTGCTCGATCGAAGTCTATTTTGATCGATCGATCGATCGACTTTATATGAGGCAAATGCTAATTTCGATCGATCGATTCTTCAGGGCACCCAGTAAGTTGCAGAAGCTGCAGAACAGATCTGGGAAAAACAAAGAAAGGACTTAGAATGCAGAACAGAAGCTAAACAACAGGAAAATGAAACAAAAATCTATCTAACTAGTAGAAAAACAAAATCAATCAAACAAAAACCAATTTTTTGAACCGATTTTCCCCGGCAACGGCGCCAAAGACTTGATGTGTGTTTTAATGAGTACTCGCAAGTGCACGAATTGTTTGCAATATAGTGTGTGCAAGTGCGAGGTCGAATCCACAGGGAAATGGTCAAATATTAGTGTCTTGTTTAATCAACCTCATTTTAACCTAGTTCCAAAGGTTGGAGGATTGATTCAAGAGTAAGAGACTAAACAAACGAGATGAAATGAAATGTGCAAATTAAAATGACCCAAGGCTAAGGAATCTACCAAACCAAATCCAACAACTCACACTCTTGGTTTCTACTTGAACACCCAAAGAACATTAAGCTTAAGATGTCATTCAAGTTTCTCAACCACATAGTCTAGAACCATTAAATGAATCAAACTCAAAGATAAATCACAAAGAGTACCCATTTGAAATCAAATCATCCAATGTATCCATTCAATGAACAAATCACAATGGATATCATCATTCAAACCGATAAAACAATGTATCCATCGGTTGAAACACATTAAATGTCCTATATCTACCAACAACCACATTCATTGCAAAAGATAAAGCACTTAAATGAATGGAACTTGAATAACAAATATGATATATCATCAAATGTGCAAGTATTATAACAAGAGTGTGAGTGTCATCAATGGAAATGTTTCATCCTCAACCTTAGTTGAGGTTACTAGCCTTCCATGACTAAGAACACCACAAGAAAATGAAGAACAACCATGGAAATAAAAGGAAAGCTTTACAAAAAGAAAATGTCTAAGAACAAAAGCTACTGGAATACACTACAAAATGCACGAAATTAAACCTAGCTACTGTTCTCTGAATTCTTTCAACAAGGAGGTATGGCTATGGCTTTTATAGAGGGAAATTAGGGCTAGAAACCCATGTAAAATGACTCCTCTAACCCCCTCTAGGGTTCCTCTCTTGCTAGAGACAATCAAGGTCATGCAACCAGCGTGTTCTGCTGCGAAAATCAGAGGGAGAACTGCTTTTTGTCATGGAGAAGCTTCTGATTGGGTGTTCTGGCGCGCTTCTGCAAAAGTAAGTTCTGGGAAATTTCGATCGATCGACTTCAGGCAAAATTCATTCGATCGACTTTTAAGTTCGATCGATCGAGTTCTTCAGAACTTCTGAATTTTCCAAGCAATTCCACATGCATTTTGCCATTCCTCACTTATTAACCTACAAAACATAAAAATACAAAAACTAACCAAAACATCAGAAAATAACAAGGCTAAAGTTCTAACTTATGTAAATCAAGGGGTCCAAATAGACAATATTTGGCACTCATCAAGCTGTTAAACGAATTCTAAGGTATCTCAAGCATACTGTCACGCATGGTCTACTTCTCACCCGGACGAATTCATCTCAACTTCAGGCCTTTTCTGATGCTGATTGGGCGGGATGTCCAAATGATCGGAAATCCACGGGTGCTTATTGTGTTTTTCTTGGGTCAAATCTTGTCTATTGGAGCTCAAGAAAACAACCTACTGTCTCTAGGTCTAGTACAGAAGCGGAATACAAGTCTGTTGCAGATACCGTTGCTGAGCTGAATACAAGTCTGTTGCAGATACCGCTACTGAGCTCTTATGGATTCAAGCTCTTCTTCGTGATCTTGGTATTCGACTACATTCTCCACCAAAACTGTGGTGTGATAATATAAGAGCAACATATATCTCGGTAAATCCAATGTTTCATGCAAGAACAAAGCATGTGGAAATTGATTTTCATTTTGTTCGTGATCGAGTGGCAGATAACTCTCTTCAGGTTCTCTTCATTCCGAGTAAAGATCAGCTTGCCGATGTATTGACCAAACCGGTTGTTGCCACCAAATTTCGAGACTTCTGCTACAAGCTCCACGTGCGCTCTCCCCCATTGAGCTTGCGGGAGGGTGTTAAAGCAGATATATCCTAAATGATATCTATCACAGTTTATAGTTATCAAAGTAGCTTTGTATTTATCAAGAGTCTTACTTAGAGTTTATGTTTGACTGTAGTTCTATACTAACAGTATATCTCGGTTGTATATCTGATCAGCTATCATAGCTATAGAGTTTCATTAGGATTGTATCTTAGTGTTCTATTAGGTTGCTATCACCTTGATAGCAACGCGTGTAGAGTTAATCTCTTATACGAATGTAGAGTTAATCTCCTATAAGGATTGTGCTTGTATTTCCTATATATATGAATATAAACCACGTTCAGTGGTGAGGAACAAAAGAGGTTTTACACAGAAATTGTTATAGTTCTATTAATCCATTAGGCAAACCACTCTATCGGATGTTATGGAATTGTTAATAATATTAATATCGTAACTGTTGTCAATTACATGAAATGAAAAGTTATGACTTTTCACATGTGCCCCTTCAATATTTATAAATATAACATTCCTCCACCAATTTGATTATTTTATTTTTCATTCTCAATTTTAGACTTTCACAAGTGAAATTGTAGAAATTCTCCAGAATTGATATCTGTAGAATTTATAGCTTTGTTGGATCCTGGAGGCGATTTGCTAGCAAACTCATTTCGAGTGGGGGCAAATATCGTTTTAAAGATAGCAATTCATTGTACCTCAAAGCTATCTTTTTGTTTCAAATTTTTATTCTTTCTCACATAATATTTTTCCTAACAATTTCAATGTTTTGTTTTTATTCTTCTTCTTCTTATCTAACCTTATATTCCTAACACATGATAGGGCCATACTTTTAGGAGAGGTTGGAAATGAGGGATCTGAGTTCAATGGTTGATTTGGGAAGTAAATGAAGGTCTCCGATGAAGGGAAGAGGTGGGGGTCCTGGTGGAAGCTCGGCATCTTTGGTGGTTTTGGAGGAAAAGAGAAGAGTGAAGAGGAGTTTATGCTCCGTTTGTTTCGGCGTAAAATGATTTTCGGAAAATGATTTCGGTATTTTCCGGTGTTTAATAGGGGCGAAAATAATAGTCAATCGGAAAATGATTTCCGTTTAACCAAAAATGCTTAATAAATTTCGAAAAATGATTTATGCTTTTTTAAAAGCATAAATCATATTTCGTAGATGGTAGATGCAGTCGACTCTTTTTTAAACAACGCAGTCGACCTTTACATTCAAGCAGTTGAATATTGTCGGATTTCGACAAGCCAGATTCCGACTCCAGTCGGTGTCGGAATCCGGCGAAATCCGGCAGACATCCCCGGATTCTGGAGGTACCGTGCCAGATTCCGGACAGACTGATCGGAATCTGGCCGAGTCTCCGGCAATCTGGCCGGATCCCCGGCCCAGATCCGGCCAGATCACCGGGCATCTGGCCGAATCTCCAGCCAATCCGGCCGGGATCCTCCCAGAACGGTGGGATCCCGGCCAGCTGGACGGAAACCGGCCAGGACGGCCGGTTTCTGCCGGATTCCGGCAAAGATCGTCGGAATCCGGCAAAAAATGGCCAGATTCCGGCAACTTTGCCGGAATTTGTATCTGCCAAATATTAATATATATATATATATAATTTTTTATTAAAATTTTTTATTTTGTGAATAAAATTTATTTTTTTAATTAATATGATTAAATTAAAATATAAAAAATATTTGTAATTTTCTGTACGCGCCAAACAGCGAAAAATAATTTCGACGGAAAATATTTTTTTAAAAAACAACTTCACTAAAACTATTTTATAACAAAAATTATTTTACACCAAAATAAATAGAGCATTAATAAAAAAACATGCACGTAGAGATGCGAGGATGATGACCCAGACATCCATGATTGATCTCCAAGTGAACTTAATGGCCAATGGGAGGGGAATGTGTTTGCTTCAAGATCGATGCTGTGTCTTTTATACTAAAATAACCCAACAACCATCGCCCACATTTTTCCACCTCAATGATGAATTAATGATATACAAGAAACCGGGACCACCATCTCTCTCTCTTCGACCACTGCCCTCCACGTCATGGTGGCTCAGACCTTTGATTATTATAGTTAATTTTCTCGGTCATCGATCTGTGTAGGTTCAAGTGTACTATACTATGCGTATCTGACTATCTCATTCTTTTTGACGCGAGATAAAATAATAATAATAATAATTTTCTTATATATATTAAAAAACAACAACAACAAAACAAGCACAATAATGAGTTAACTAAACTTAATAATTACCTCCTACAAATACAATTCATGTCCCTGAGATTACAAAAATGTGCAGTATAACTTAAAGGTGTATAACCAGGTGCAGTTATGGTTGTTTTTTTTTTTCATAATATTCAATATCCAATCGCAATTGGAGTATTTAGTTATTTTTATTTAAATAATTGCAACTGTAACATGTATACGAGTTGCATTTATTACTAATAGCCGATTATCTAGTTATTAAAAATTAATTTTTATCCGTTGTTGATTTTAAAAAATAAAAAATAAATAAAATAATCCAATATCCAATGCCTAAAATTCACATAAAATTAGTTGCTAAGCGACAATTGGCAATGAAATTATTTCTATTTAATTATAAAGTAGGAGTGTAATTAAGTCTCTACTTTATACCTAAACAAAGACAATTAACTGTCCTGTCCTCCCCTCGATGGCATCTCACGACCATCAGACCTTTCCTAGTATATATATATTACAAAAAGGGGGGCCATCAAAAAATAAGGTTAAAAAAAAACAACCATTTTTCTTTTGAGGGAGGAGGGGACCTCGGAAGGGCGATGGCTGCTGACCAGCCTACCAGTCCCTCCTTCACTCCGTCTCTGCCTCCCACAAATTACCTCTCAAATTACAATATTTCATAACTTACAATTTTTTTAGGGTTAAATACGTTTTTAGCACTTGAGTTTTGAAAATTTTATTTTTTGATATTTGAGTTTCAATTCACATTACAGATGGTACCTCAGTTTTGAAAAAAGGCCAAATTAGTGCCTCCGTCAAGTTTTCCGTCCAAAAACTAACGGCCCGCCACTTAGCACTACTAGGAACATGATATTTGTCCATTCCGACATGTTAGCACCCACATAATTGCCAAATCACCCAAACACTTCCACATCACACACCCACATCATTTACTAATTTTGAGGGGGTTTGGCAATTTTGTGAGTGCTGACATATTGGAAGGGACATGTGTCGTGTTCCTAGTGGTGCTAAGTGGTAGTGACGTGGCGGACCGTTAGTTTTTTTATGGAAAACTTAACTGAGGTACTAATTTGGTCTTTTTCCAAAACAAAGGTATCATCTGTGATGCGAATTGAAACTCATGTATCAAATAATAAAGTTTCCAAAACTCAAATACTAAAAACGTATTTAACCAATTTTTTTTAACATAACCTGTCAACATATAGTTGTAGTTTCAAATTTTTAATGGCGCACAACATACCTTTTTCTTGTCAACTGATTAAATTCGAGACATTAAAATTTTAGTATTAATTAATTTGAAGAAGTGAGTACTTTTTTCTACATTTTTTATGTTATCGTGCACAATAATGATGAATAATATGAAATTGAAAAGAGAAGAAACAAGAAAAAATCAAGACACAGATTTACGTGGTTCAACAATGACTCTGCGTCCACAGGAGTGCGGCTAAATTTCAGTATATGATTTTGAGTTATATCAAAGCATACTTATAAGAAAATCATAATTATACGAACTTTTTTTGCCATTATACTTGTTTAGTATTACAGTACTCTATGCCTGAAAGAATATGAAATTCAATACTTTAAATGAAAGAGTACGATAAAAAACAAATAATAAAAGGAAAGAAAAAGAAAAGGAAACCGATAGTAAAAAGATATCATTATCTATCTTGCCAACAAAAGGAACAAAAAAATAAATTAAACAGAAAAAGAAATGTGTGAAAAGTCATAAAAGAAAAATCTGTATAACTCCATAAAAGAAAAAAGATAAAAAGTTATGTATAAATATGTGAAAAGTCATATGTAAAAGTGAATAGCTATTATATTTCGTCCAAGTTATTCTAAAAACTACGAAATTATTTCACTGTATATCATCTTTGAATTTACATTGGCTTAGCCATGTCAAAAAAAAAAAAGAAAAAAAACTACTGCTTCATATCCGACTCAACAAAAATGATTAAAGATTTGTTGAGAAATTAAATCAACAATCTATAATTTATATTGATAGAAAAAAAAATAGTATGATTCTCTCTTTTAATTTTGAGAATAGGAAATCTAAATAAAGAAATAATATTCTAAATAAAAAAGTAAAATAAATAGTTAAAATGTTGAGAATGATATAATTATTTTAAAAAATGAATAACTAAAATAAAAAATTATATTATTTAACTAAAAATTTGGTCATGTGAATGGTTTACTAAAAATTATATTCCTAGTAACTTCATCAAATTTTACTTACCAAAATAGTTAAAAATCATTTTTCTCTATTATGATGAGCCACTTTTTTAAAGCATCACATCAGCCTCACAATTTTAACTATTCACTATCATTATTTCATTTAAATAATACTTTTTTAGATTTCTTTATTCTTTCTCTATTTAATCTTTTTTGAATGTGTTTATGTAATTTGCTAATATTTTTATTTTGATAAAAATAAAAAAAAATAAAAGAAATAAAACCCTTAGATTTTTTATACCTGTTGCCCACAATCTCTGTATCTCTCTTTTTCTAATCGTATCATCCAGGAAAACAAAAATCTACGTTATATGAAATTTTTTTAATTTATTTTTGTATTTTTAATAAATAGTTCAAATATAGTGATGGTATTTAGTTGATAAAATGCTTTGATTAATTAAATTGGTATCTAATATTTGTGAGAGTTGGGAGAAGAGAAAGAAAGGAAAAAAAAGTGGTGATGTGCTGATTGGTGCGAGAAAGAAAGGAGAAAAAAGAAAAAAAATAGAGAAAAATAATAAATTTTTATAGTTTTTTAAAGATTTGGTAAGTGAATAGTTCTCATCAAAATTGATGAGTACCACATCAAAATTATTTTTTGGTTAAAGTAAAGAGACAGCTGGAAGTAATTTTTTAATGTTTGCAACAATGTTCAGGCGACTAAAAAATTTCCCCTCAAATATGAGGGCCAGGGGTTGCTAAAGAAGGCCCTGGGTTGCTAAACAAGGCCAGGGGTTGCTAAATAAGACCATAGATGTCACCTTCTGTACTATTAGATTTCCTCCTTTTTCTTTTTTTAACAATCACTTCTCATTCAATAAAAAATGATTAAATTACAGTTTAGAGACCAAAAAATCTCTATATGAAACATCAAAAATAAAAAGAGGATGACCAACATTTAGAAAAACATTTTGAGGAAGCCGCTCTAGCTAACACATAGGCAACACCATTAGCTCCTCTACAGCAATGAACCCAAGAACAAGAAGAAAACCTAGAAGCATCTTATTTAATTGCCTCTTCAAAATGTCCAATTCGAACATAAAGAGATCCTGAATCACAAATTTACTTAATCACCTGTAATTACCTTCACACACAATTTTAGTAAAACCCATTTCCTCACAAAAGTTTATAGCTAAATGGGCAGCCATTACTTCCGCCAACAGAGGATCGGCCTCCACCTTACACATACAACATTTAGCAATCACAGCCAAACTTTTATCATTCCAAATTACACAACCTAAACCAATAACACTAGCTCTTGAGTTTAAAGAGGCATCCCGTTAACCTTTACAATCTTCAAATCTGAATTTTTCCCATTCGGCGTCCTTACTCCTCACCATTAAACCGAAGTCATTGGAAAACCTAAGTCATTAGGAAGTGTCAACATCCGGCGGTGCTTAAAAAAGTGTCAACATCTGGCGTCCTCGCTCCTCACCTTTTGCACCTTCATGTTAACAAGCCGCAGTCCTCAAAGAACTTAGATTTCCTTCTTGTCAAAGAAGAAGAGACTAAAAAAAGAGAATAATTGACTTAGCCGTATCTATATATATTTTTCAGAAATTCATTTCTCTATTCTCTAAGTAATGGATAGGTCCTATTCTTTGAACGCTTTGCCAGCAGGATACAGGTTCTGTCCCACCGACGCGGAAGCCATCGACTACATGAAGAAAAAGAACGCTGGCGGGAATGATGAAGAAATTGGGTTCATTACAACCATTACCGAAGATAATTACTTCCTGCGGGATCCCTATGAGAATCCAGGTAGCAGTGCTACTCCTTTCTGCTTAAGATTTTTTTTTTTGAACAGTGCCGTCTTCTTCATTCATTCAAACCAACAGAAACAACTCCCCAAAAGGGGTACAAAGCCAGTGAAGAAAACATTACAAACAAAGCACCCTAAACAACTCTAAAACGCCCGCAGGCGAGGAACAGGGCCGGACGGCCATCGTAGTGAGCAGAGATAAAGAATCTCTGCCCACAAAACCAGGAAAACCTGGCTTAAAGCAGCTACCCACCGGTAGACTGTGATTACAAGTTGGAATATACAAATAAACAACAACAGAAAAACAAACAGAACAAATACAAACAGAAACCCAGACAGCAGACACCGGCAAGAAACGAAGGCTAGAGACGGCGCGTGTAAAACACGCCCCCTCACCGGGAACCTTCCAGGCAACAGACAACCTCCACAAGCTGAGATCAGCATCTTCAGAGACCGGAGAGAAACAGTTGTAGCCCACACACGCAAAAGCATAAGAACTGAAACATCGGCGCGTGCGGGTCACGACCGACCATGGACGAACAGCACAGCCTCGAAAAATGACCATCCTGACCAGAAGAGGTCGGCCATCACGTTAAGAAAGCTCCTGCTGGAGAAAGACCAGCCGAGACTTATAGATCTGACGCTGAGCAAAACTCCACCGGAAATCCTCCAACACCCACCGTTCTACACGGGGCGGCACCTGGACTCGCTGTTTGCCACAAGAGAAAAACAAACAGAAACAGAAAAAGGAAAGAAGGAAAACAACCCACAACCTCCACCGGTACAAACACCGGAAGGAACAAAACTCCTACAACCTAAGGGCTAGGAGACAAAAACCCCATGGCCAAACGGCCAGGGGAACACAAGCACCAGGAGGGGGAGACGCGAAGCCTCCCCCCCCCCCCCGGCGAAAAGGTTCTCAACTGAGTTACTTTCTCTCTCTAGAAAAATACAGACCTTCTCTCTCTAAGAGAGGACCGAAGGCCTTGAAAACCTCCTTTCTGCTTAAGATATGTAAGAGCATCTCGCAGACAATTTGACTATTATTAGCATTTTTTCTCTCAGCAGAATAATCACTGTAGCATTTTTCTTAACACATAAACAGTAATAGGCAAGGTTGCTTTACACATTTTTTATTAATATTTTCTCTCTCTCTATCCCTCTCTCGATTCTCGAAGCTCTGGTCCAGTGGTCCGATATCTGGAGCCAGCGTCGAATATCCCCACCGGAATATCCCCACCGCAAACTCCTTCGACTCCTTTCCCATCTCTGCCACACCACAATTTCAAGCTCCCTTCCCGGCACCGTCGATCCTTTGCCGTTGTTCCGCGAGGTTTCCGTCTCGGAACGCCAGAGCATGTTCATCCTGCCAACACATCCATCCGAAACACCCAACACCAATACAAGACCCAAACCGGCCATAACACCTAAACACATCGAAACAGGGACATGGCTGAAAGGGGACAGTGGAATTACCATCACTCACACTGTCACACAACCGGCCAACCAACAAGGATCACAAAATTTAAACCACACGGCCAAACACATTCCACCCACAAAACACCTCAAATCTGTAATCACTCACTGCCGGCTAAAATCACCCACAACCGACCGAATAATCGGCACTCAAAATACCCAATCACAAACGCACACTGCCAAACACACGGTCAACACCGAATCCCACACAAACACACATCAAAAGGCCAATACCGGGTCGGGGAACATTTTCCGGTGCCTGCCTCCGGCGTACCACGAGAATACTGGCCAGGAAACCACCGATCCCGAGTAGGAGGAACCGCATTTGGAGCCGTTGTGGCTGTATTGGGTGTTGGGGTTGGGGTAGACCGAAGAGTGAGAGGGAGACCGGAAGGTTGAAGAGAGACATGAAAAAATAATATTTAAAAAAAAGTGAGTCAACTGTTGGAGCTTCCGTAAAAGGTTAATAGCTAAAATAAAAAATATGATATTATCAATAGTTAAAATGAAAATTATTGCTGAAAATGCACTAAGAATTTTGGTATGTTTGTTAAAGGTTGTTAAGTTGATATTTTTTTTTTAATAGTAGTTAAAAGTAATTGATGTGATATAAAATATAAAGAATTTGTAAAGAAAAGTGAAAAGTTTGTCTTTATATATGGCCTATATGTTGAGTAATTTTAAATGTCCATTTTGTGTCATCTAAAAATGATATGGCTTTTAAAATTACTATTTGATCAAAATTCAATAGTGATCAATTGAGTAATGCTAAAAATTCATTTTGTGCCTATCTAAAAATGAGGTGGCTTTTAAAATCTTCATTATGCGTGTAATTGATCATTATTGAATTTTGATCATATAATAATTTTAAAAATTACCTCATTTTTGGATGGACACAAGATGAACATTTAGAATTACTCATGAACAATCACACGCTCAATTGTGATTTTAAAAAACACTTCATTTTTTTATGGACATGAGATGAACTTTTTTTGGGTAAATGTATAATAAATTCCTGAGTCGACGCATGATTTGAAATTAGTCCATCACTTTCTAAAAATCAATTTTTACTCTTTCAGTTTGTCGCAAATTTGAAATCAGTCATTTCGTGATTTTTCTGCCCAAATTTTTTTTATTTCTATTAGCGCCTTACTTTTTAAAAATCAACTTTTACCGCTAAAATTTTTTGCGGATTTGAAAAAGGTTCTTTCTTGAGTTTTCCTTCAATTTTTTTGCCTTCCTTTGTGCCATGTTAGCCTTTTGCCACACCATCTTAAAATATTATTTTTTTATTATATTATAAATTTAAAAACTTCAGAAATTTTATTTTTTATTTTTTTAAGAAAAAAAAAATTGAAAAATTGAGGTTTAGCTTCCCTTAGGAAGGGGTGGCTCGATGCCTCCCCCATGTTGAAACCCACTGCCTTGGCCCCCAACCAGCAGGGGTTTCGCAACATAAAGGAAGCAACGGCGGGTGGCCAAGGCCGCCTGTTTTGAAGGGCGATTTTGGCAGTGTGAGTGACAGTGAAAAGATCCCAGCACTAGGTTGTACGATGCCACGGCTTCCTGCTGGTCAGCATCGTCTAGGGCCACTGTGCGGTGTCCTTGCATTGTTGCCGCATGAAGCAAGCGGCTAGGGGTGGGCATGGGGCGGGGTGGGGCGGGTTTCCACATTTTTTGGCCTCGCCCCGCACCTTTGCAGGTTGGAAATTTCCAACCCGTAAACCACACTTATTAAAGAGTAACCGTGCGGGGCGGGTATTTTGAGTGGCATTTACGTAATTTTGATTTTATTTTGTAAAAATTAAAAAATTCAAAAAAAAATACTGGTTTTTTAAATAAAAAATTAAATTCATATTTCCATTCAATAACATTTTTCATGGATTAGCCTTTTAAACTAAAAGTCCTATTAATTATAAGATAAAATTCTAAGAAACATGATTTCTATTTTCTCCCATCAACAAAGCATAATGAATAAATGACAAGAATAAAAAAAAGCTATAATATTTCACTATTCTATGTCATCAATTTTCTTGTCTTTTCCAAAAGTAATGAAAAGATTATTTCAAATAACAAATACAATAAAAATGTGTACACTTTAACATCCCATGAAATTGAACCATAAAAATTGTATTTCTTACACAATGAAATGAGTCGACTAGTTAGTAAACAACTAAACATGCAAAAATATAACAGTCCATTGGTTAGTAAACATGCAAAAATATAATAGTGAACCAAAACAATTTAAAACAAAAGGAAAAAATGAAGAAGATGAAGAGAAAGAGAGAGATTCCCTCTTCTAGCCTTCTAGTTTTCTTTCTTTCCCTTTTTTTTTTTTTTTTTTTTTTTTTTTTTTTTCTTCTCCTCCTTTGTGCGGGCGGGGCGGGGCGGGGACCCGCGTTTTTTAAAAGTCTAAACCCGCAACCCGCCCCGCATAAATTTCTCAAATTAGGATCCTAACCCGCAAAAAATCTCGAAAATCCGGTCCTATGCGGGGCGGGGTGGGGCGGGTGCTGCGGGTTTTGCACACCCCTACAAGCGGCGGCCCATCACAACCGCCTGTGGAGGATAGCAGCGACGGCCCGAATCGGGCTGCTTGTGGGCTGGCCGATTAACCCAAGCCCGATTCAGCTTTTTTATTTTCATTTTTCTTTTTTTTTTTAAAAAAAAAAATTGGCTCAGGTGCGGTATAGAACTTGAGTTTCTCAGGTATAAAGGACCTAAGAATACCAATTTTAGAATAATAATTGCATCAAGATTATACACATTAACTTCATAAAGAAAAATTAACATTGATATTGTAATTAATTCATAAATTTAACAAATTATCTCCACAAGGGCATTTTTATTTTTATGACTTAATAAGAATAAGGTAGCAAATTTAGCATTAAATGTAAAGTTTCTCTTAGGCCCACAGTTACGAAGAATTTTATTTATTAATGTTTAAATTTATTAGTCTTATTAATAAAGAATAAATTTGATCTGTGATATAATTTTTGCCCACAGGTAGGTCAAAATTTCCTATTAAATTGGCATTAGTTAATTTAAATGAAGTTGCATCATAGTATTAAAGTATTTTATTTTATTTTTATTGGTCATTGCCGCTATTCCTACTACTCTATGTTCCAATAGCTTCCGGTAATAATTTTTCTAACTAAAAAAGAAAATATGTTTTTTATCCTGTGGCATACATAAGGATAATTAGTCAGCAAATGAATGTCTGATCACATGGTTACACCGTATATACAATGTATTAATAAATCATATATACACATATATAGAGGATAAAATCTTAATATATAGAATATAACGAGTTGATTTTCTTTTTCTGGGCTTCAATTAATTTCCTCGTTGTAGATCTGTCCGACAAACTGACAAAGTATCAGGAGAATTTCTTCTTCTTGCGATCGGACTGGCACAGAACTGGTGTGAAACACGAGTCGAAGAGGGCGATCAAGACTGGATACTGGAAAATGACCGGCAGTCCTAAGAAGATTATGGACGAAGAGAAGTTGATCGGATATAAAAACTATCTGGTTTTCTACAGGAGTGGTGGGGAAAAAACGAACTGGGTATTGCATGAGTACAATACAACCCCGAAGGAGGAGGTTGGGTTTCTATCTAGCTATCTCGTCTTCTGTTATTATTGGCTTCACATTTCTTCCAAAATAATGAAAAGGGTCATCTTAATTAGAAGATCGGATTTACTTTATGTAGGAAACCTTTGTCATCTGTTATTTACACAAGCAACCAAGCAATGGTAGCAATGGTGATCGAAAGCGAAAGTACTACTCTAGCAAAGCTGGACCTTCCAACTCGGACAAGGGTAGCAATGGTTTGCAGGTGGTACCACCGGCTGACTCAAAAATGTCCGCTGCCCCACTAGGTATAGATTGGGACAAGTTCCGCCCAATTACGTCGCCGGACGTGTTGACACTACAATTTCCTCGCATGCCTTACCGTTGCGTCATTGACTCAAACTCTGTTGATCCTCTGGTGTATCAAGAAAATTACATGAATGACCCAGAGGCTTTTCCCTTTGAAATACCGGTTTATGACTGGCCCTCCCAACTTCAGTCACTGTTTCCGGTGCAATCTCCTTAACTTAACTATGTAAGTATCTTCTTCATTCATTTATATATGTTTCTAACAGCTTGTTGATTTGCAGGTGGTACCACCGGCCGACTCAAATATGTCCGGTGCCCTAGAAGATGAGGGTTTGGAGTCTTTGAACTTCCCCAGAGATAAGAGTTGTGACTTCGACTTCCAATTGCCGCTGCTTCCAGAGCAATCTCTTTACATGTCTAACCCTGACACCAATAACTTAAACATGAATGTTGATCCTTTGACGACTGCCGATTATGACATGGATAACCCACAAAATATAGGATGTGACCAGAGCCTCCAGCCAATTCCTTTGTCGCTTTCAGGGCTACCGGTCGAGTCAAATATGTTCGGTGCCCCACCAGATCACAATCATGTCACAATAAATCCAATGGCCGCGGAGCCTAACCACATTAGTGAGGTATATTCCAAGGGCAGTTAACTAGGTAAGTATTATCCTTCATTCATTTATATATGTTTCTAACATCAGTTGATTTGCAGGTAGTACTGGTCGATTCAAATGTGTCTAGTGCCCCACCAGAAATGGATTGTGGCTCGTTCTCCCCACTTCAGTTCCCGGTCCTGCTTCCGGGGCAATCTTCTGGCATGTCGTTCCATAATGAGCACCCAGGCGCTTCTACACTTGAATCATGGCCGCCTTTTTTTTTTTGACATGGAATAATGGCTTCTGGAGGTGGAGAAATGCCATACTATTCCAGGGCGGAACCAAGATTTTTGGAATGAGGGGACAAACTTGTATAATTTTTTTACATCAAAATACTCATTTTAAATTTTCATGATATCACAAACACCTAATAGTATAAAGGACTAGTAAAATAAACCAAGCACAATTTAAATATAAAGTAATAGTAAAATAAAATAAATTAAACACAATTTATAAGTTCTAAGAAAAAATATACTTTTCAACGTAAACTCTTTTTCTTAACAAGATTCTCCAAAAACCCAAAAACCAAAAAGAGGGAGTTATCAAAGTATCAAACCCACCGGAAAGGGCTTAGGGCTTGAGGCCTTGAGAGCTTCAGCTAGCTGGGGTTCCCCAGATTCAGCTCCTCTAGTCTCCTCTTGTTCTCTTCCAGCCTCTGTCGCCGGCACTCCTCATAGCTTGACTTCGATTCGACCACCATTGACCATCATGGGAATGCCATTCGTGGGGGAAAAGGGGGAAAAGGAGATCATGGAGATGGGTGTAGAGTGCAGTTGATTTTTCAAAGGTGAAAGGGGTAAAAAAAAGGAAAAAATATCAGTAGAGAGAGAGGCGTTGGGGAAGGGGATGCCATGCGTGGGGAAAGGGCGAAAAAGAGATGGGTGTTACAAGGGTGTAGTTGCTTTTTCAGAGGTGAAATGGGAAAAAAAGGCATTAAAAAAGAAAAAAGAAAAAAAAAAGAAGAAGAAGCTGAAAGGGTAAATACACATCAAACGGATCTGCAAAAGGTAGCTTGGGCACCGTGCACTGCACAGTTCGCAGAAGGGAAGAAGTGAGTGGGGAAAAAAAATAATTTTGGGGGACAAATTTATAGTTTTATATATTTAAAGTTAAATTTCAAAACTTTTGGGGACGAACCAACGTGGGTCCGTCCTGCATACTACTAATCCCAGGCTCCCAGAGTTATTGAACAACAACGATCCTTTCCAGTTCATTAGAACTGGATAGGAGCCGGTTTACGGCCAAGAGATAAGAGATCTAAGTTCAGAAATAAGCCACGTGGCTTCAATTTTTTTTTTAGGGAAAAATATATATTAGACTCTCAAACTACCACCCATTCTCTGAATGACTCCCAAACTACCACCCATTCTCTGGATGGCCCCCTAAACTACCAATGCTTAGATTCTGGTTCTGCAAACTATCACTTTCTAATTTTTTGGCCCCATCCATCTATTTATGCCGTTAATTCTAACAAAAATTGGTCAAAAACTCGAAAATACCCCTCTCTTAACCGTGAGAATTTCAAAGTGTAAGAGAGGTATTTTTGGAATTCTGTTTAGAATTAACGGTATAAATAGACGGATGGGGTTAAAAAAATCAGAAAGTTATAGTTTTGGGGGCCAAAATCTAAGCATTGGTAATTTGGGATGCCATCCAGAGAAAGGGTGGTAGTTTGAGGGGCTAAAATATATTTTTCTTTTTTTATTTTTTATTTTTTTTCGTTTTCTTCTTTGAAAACCGGTAGGCTTAGGCTTAGCACAGAAACCGACCTTCGAAAACGACAAAATCGCAGAGGAAGGCGACGAGAACAGAGACGGCGAGATCTCGTACTCTCACGTTCTCCTGAGGACATCGGGTAGCCGGAAATAGGCTCTTGACGGCATCGTTTTGGTGAGCAAGATCGGAGCCCGGATTGGGTTGGTGATGTGGGTGGTGGAGTGCCTCTGTAACAGGCGGAGCTCAGATCTCGTACTCTTGCACTCTCCTGAGGACATCGGGAAGCCGGAAATAGGCTCTTGACGGCGTCGTTTTGGTGCGCAGGATCGGAGCCGGGATCGGATCGGTGATGTGGGTGGTCGGGCGCTCATTTTGGTGGGTCAATGGCTGAGTGGGGTTTTTGCGAGAGAATTGGGGGTTTTAGGAGGAAAGAGATTCATGGGAGGATCCGGATCCTCTCCAGCAAAACGGCGCCGTTTGGGGAGGAACCATCTCCTCGAATACACTGCTGGCCAACCATCTCCATTTATGATGGAGAAAATTCTTGCATTTGTTCTACTTGTTTGTAGATCCTGTGGGCAATGGGCATAGCACAGATGGTATTCTGTTGTAGTGGAGAATTCTTGCATTTGTTCTACTTTTTGTTCAATCCTGTGGGCTTAGCACAGATGGTCTTCTGCTGCTTTCTTTCAAGTACTCTGTTCTCAGCGACCCCTTTAGGCTTTAGCACCGATTTCCCAAGGCTGGTTTTCAAAGAAGAAAACGAAAAAAATAAAATAAAAGGAAAAAATATATATTAACCCCTAAACTACCACTCATTCTTCGGATGACCTTCAAAACTACCGATACTTAGATTCTGGCCTCCCAACTATCACTTTCTGATTTTTTGGCCCCATACGTTTATTTATGCCGTTAATTCTAACAGAAATTGGCCAAAAACTCGAAAATACCCTTCCCTTAACTGTGAGAATTTCAAAGTGTAAGAGGAGTATTTTCGAAATTCTGTTTAGAATTAACAGCATAAATGAACGAATGGGGCTAAAAAATCAGAAAGTGGTAATTTGGGGGTCAGAATCTAAACATTGGTTGTTTGGGGGCTAAAATATATTTTTCCCTTTATTTGAAGCCACGTGGCTTATTTCTGAACTTAGATCTCTTTTAACAGATCTGGGCCGTAAACCAGCTCCTCTCCCATTCTGATGAACCGGAGAGGATCCGGATCCAACAAGAATCATGTTGCTGACGTCGCCTGACCACCTTTGTAGGCCACTTATTATTATTTTTTATTTTTGACAAAATATATAATAAATTTACGAGTAAAGCGAAATTTCAAATTACCCAATCACTTAAAGCTTACGATTTTTCGTTACTTTTAAAAAAATGTACTTAAATTTAAAAAAAAATGTTAGTTTAGGATTTTTTTTTCAATTTCAACTTTCTTTTAAATTTTTTTTTTTTTTTTGTTAAATTCTATCAAAATTCTCAAAATACTTATTTTTTCATGGAAAAAAAAAAAAACTGCTAAGATTATGTGTTAGTCAAAATTGAACATAATTTACAAAAATGCCAATGTCGTAAAAAAAAAATTGCTAAGATTTATGTATTGATCAGAATTTAATGGAATTTGTAAAAATACACACGTCTAAATCTTTAAAAAAATTTATAATTTTTTTTAAAAAAAAAACACAATGATATTTTAAAATTTTTGATAGAATTTAACGAAAAATTATAAGAGATGGTTGAAATTGCAAAAAAAAAAAAAAATGAATGATGAATACTTTAAATTGACACTTTTTAAAATTTGGGATACTTTTTTCAAAAGTAACAAACGATTAGGAGTCAGAGGTGGTCTAGCGGTGACTCAAACTGCTCAATAGTAGTCTGAAGATGGCTCAATGGCAGTTTGAAGATGATGAGGTGGTTCACTCATCTCTAAATTCTCCCAAAAGTATGGCACTATTATGTCACATAATAATAATCAAATTATAATTAATTGGAGCTACTTAAAATTATTTGTAAAGGTTAATTGTATTTAATACATAATTAATGTAATACTTAACATTTATAAACTTTTTCATAATCTATCACTCTGCATGGATTAATTATCTTTTCAACTTAGGCCGGCCGAGACAAGATGTTTGTGATCCGTTAAAACAGTCCTAATTGTCATCAAAGGTACAAAAATTATTTAAAAAATGTGAGATTTTAATTATTAAAAAAATAATAATAATTGACAGGAGCTTTCCGTGCATGTTTCGAGGTCTCTATTTAGCTGAGCAAAATGGAAATAAGCTAATAAAAATTTCCGGAACTTCTTTGTAAGCTCAAGTCAGATTTCATTTGAAATAACCGAAATATAACAAAATAGAAAATCAAGACGCGTGGTCCAATCAATTAGCTTAATTTAGCTGTGTTATCCTTGCGTGCGTAAGATGTTTACTTAAACTTTGAAGCATGTAAAGCATGAGTAATGCTTTAGTGTTATATATTGTGTTTTTATTTTATAAATATTTTATATTATATCATGTTTTTAATATAATTCTAAATTTGAGGTCTTAGACAACTGTATAAATTGCCTAAGGCTTCAGCCATCCATTTTTATAGCATTACTCATAAAGCATATAAATCACTGATATTTCATTTCGTTTATTTAATACTTATTAGATGATGCTTCTTTTTTAAAAAAAAATTAGTGTTATGGCGCGATAGAGAGACAAAATTAATTTTGAGTATTTTTGTGAGTGTTTTGTACGTTGGACTATTTGTTAATTTTTTTTTTTTATTATTATTTTTTTTTAAAAGAAGGGAATGTAACAACATTAACAAACAATTTTGGCTACCTTGTTTTTGTTTTGAGTTGATATTATTGTTAGGGGTGTACATGCGAATGCGGTCATTTGCTGCATCCGCAAAATATGGATATCCTTAGGAGTGTGCAAAAACCCGCATAATTGCCCCGCCTCGTCCTGAAATCAACGGTTTTGAAGGTTTATTACTTTATTATGCGGATACGGGTTGGATTTTTGTCCCACATGTGCGTGGTGGTGCGGTTTGCGGGTTGGGATTTTGAAAAATCCCGAGGACCCACCCCGCCCAACCCCGCATGAAAAAACCCTAAAATATAAGTTATCCTAATTCCTAACCCATAGCGCCGCTTCTATAGAAGCTTCATATTTTTTCGTCATTCTTCTTCAATTTTTCTTTCCACCTCTGATCTTTCTGGCTTCTCTTAGTTCTTCTTCTTCCCATCTCTTCTTCTTCTTCTTTTTTCCTAATGCCGCATGAGGAGGCTACCCAAGTACCCATTTCCCGTTCCACGTTTCAAATCCACCGAAGTTGAAAGAGAGTTCGACGACTCGCAGACGAATTGCAATTGCACTGCATCAACGAGGTCAACGATAATCCGATACATTTGTAATCTTCTTATCTTTATTTCTCTACTTTTGTCTTCAATTTGGGATTCCGGATAGACTGGATGGATGTTTCATGTTTTTGTAATCTTGTGATTCTGGATACTAGTATTTTTGTCTTCATTTTTGTAATTTTGTTTCATGTCTTCAATCTGGGATTCTGGATAGATTGGTACTTTTGTCTTCATTTTCTTCGTTCAAACCTGTCCCGCTGAACTCACACCCTTGCCCTTGCGTCACCCCCACCCCGCACGAACCCGCACTAAACAAATTCCTCTTCTTTTATGCAGACTGGGAGTGAGAAATTCTCAACCCGCAAGAGTGCAGGGTGGGGGCAAAAAGAACGAAAATTCACCCCGCCTCGCCCCATGCACACCCATAGATATTACATTTAGATATCTACATCACATCATATTTTTTCTAATAGCATATGTGCGGTTATTATCCGCATATTAAGTAATATGTCTTTTGTGCCTTATTTGAGTCTTTATTATAGTCTATTTTAAACGATTTTAAAAATAATTTAGGCCGATTTTTAGTATTTTAGGCTTGTTTTATTTTTTTAAGCTATATTGTTTTTAAAATATATTAATTTCAAATTACTTTTGTGTTTTTGCCGAAGTGTTACGCGAGAAACCAACCCAATGAAACAAACCAATGTAAACATAACATATATATATATATAATCTAAAATGACGTCATTTTGGCATTAAACATAAAAACATCATTTTGATGAATTCATTAAATATAATATTATATAGGAAATATATAACATCCAAATACCTTAAAATTACTATTTTCATCTGCATGTGTGAATGTGGACAATAAATAACAGACAGTTACAAATAACATATGCGACCAATTAATATCGGCCCGAATGCATGCCCCTGATTATTGTTGTCATATTGTCATGCAAAGTTGTGGCATCATGTTGCAGTCTAACTACCTGCTTTTACTATTCAGAGTACTCTTAAATTGTCAAATTTTATAATTAATCACCCTTTAATCATGTTTTCCTCTCTCTACGATCAAATTTTCTAAGGAACAAGTCGCTTACAACGTCATTTCAACATGTTTTAACATTCTTTGTTGAATATTTATTTTTAAAGAAAATAAGACTGCTGATTAAAACGGCGTCGTACTTATCCCACCAACCGTCGGTCCAATTGCATGTCATCAAGCCGACTACGCTCTTAGACAAATTAGGCAACTGTTTAAGACCCCAAATAGTAATTAGTAATAAAATTTTATTAGCTAAAAAAAATAAATAAGTTTTAATTATGGTCAATACTCTTAATTCAGGCATACAATTACTTTAAACAAATGATTAATGATGAAAAAAATTTAATGCCTAAGATATTATTGTACACAAGACACCTAAGAAATAATTTGTCATCACTATCATATATAGTTGGGGGTTACTATCTTTAATTATGATTTTATCGGATAGACCCAAAACTTCTTGAAAATTGATAGGCATTAAATTATAATTAGTTCAACTTGACAGCATTAAACGCAATGTAGCTGTGAGTAATTGATGCATTGTAAGACTATTCTCGTAGTTGTTTCTTCTAGAGTTCCCACTTGATTTTGACGTTAAATAATTTTTTTTTTTATTTTTTTGTTCTAAAATCGCTTAAAAAGATAGATAGTATTAAAAATTAATAGCAATTAATTCATAGCATTAAACCATTAAAAATTGATACTAATACTGTTATATTCCCATATCTTTTCCAACGTAGTTATTTTGTATTCTTTTGTCTCTTTTATTATTTTTTTGTTGACGTGACATTGTCAATAAATTATTATTTTTTTTTTCTAAGATTGAACTAAAAATAGATTGACAATATCACGTCAACAAAAAATAATGGGAGAAGAACAAGAGAATACAAAATAGCATTTCTCTAGTTCAAAATTCAAAATTCAAAATTCAAAATTCAAAAAAAAAAAAAAAAAAAAATGCTCAAAAGATGGGAAGTGGGAAGTCTCTAAGCTTTTTTTTTTTTTTTTTTTTTTTTTTTCCCCTATTGGCCTCCAAGCATTTTATTCAACTAAAAATCACAATTTTCATAACTTTCCATATATTTTTTTTAATCAATTTGTCTATTCAGGTCTCATTCATAAATTATTATTTTCTTCAATTTCATGATTTCCCAACTCACCGTTCTTTCAAATCATTTCATAAACCAACGGTGATAAAAAGGTTAGTAAATCGTAATTACCAAAAACTCAGTTAGCCACTTGCATTATTATTTTTTTATTTGATTATGTCATGCATCATTGGATTTTCATTTATGAGTATAACTAATTACTCGCCTAGTATTAACGCTAGATCAATATAACTAATTATAATTTAATTAATATTTAAATAAATAAAAAATATCTCATTTAATTTTTTTTTTTTTTTCTCTTAAAGCCTTTAAATTTATCTAGCCACTCCTAATTGTCATGTTAGAGAGCATGACAGAACTAGCTCATAGCTTGGGGCTTCAGTTTTTCAAAAATTATTCAAATATATATATAGTCCTCATACTTTGAATATTAACCATTGAATCTATAAGACTTATACGAAATTCACGTGTAGGTCTGATTTAATAATTTTGATTTTTAAAATATTAGAATGAGAAAATATTAAGAGAATGTAAGAAAACATTTTTCCTGAATAAAATTTTAAAAGTATTAAATGTTTAACTAAAATGACATGAAGTGTATTTATTAGAAATGATCGTAACAAATAATAAATAATAAAAAAAAAACCCTTAGAACTTTCTAATTTCCATCATTTTGATACTCATCGTATTAAAAGATTCCCAACAAAAATCATTTCACACACCCCCAAATATATATATATAATTTGTTCAAAAAAAAAAAATATATATATATATATAATATACCCCCCGGCACAGTGCCTTTTCGTAACTAATCACATGACTCACTTTTTGTTTTCTTTTTTATTATGCGTGGTATCGCTCCAATGTTCAATTGGGTTGTGCAACAATTAGGTGGGTGGCGTTGTGATTTTAGCATTTTCGTATATATATACCCGCACGGTGCCTTTTCGTAACTAATCAATCACATGACTCACTTTTTGTTTTCTTTCCCATCATAATAAGAGATAAGACTAGAAACATGGAGACCTGGTTCCTCATCCTCATCTCCCTCTGCATCTCAGTCCTGCTCAACCGTCTGATCCTCGCCAAGAAAACCCAGCAGCTCCCGCTCCCTCCTGGACCCTTCATCATTCCCATCCTCGGCAGATTCCAATGGCTCCGCCGGTCCTTCTCCGAGCTCGAGCCAATCATCCGCAACCTCCACGCCACCCACGGGCCCATAATCACCCTCCACATCGGCTCGCGCCCGGCCATCTTCGTGGCCAACCGTGGCCTCGCCCACAAAGCCCTCGTCCAGAACGGCGCCGTATTCGCCGACCGCCCCCCAGCCCTCCCCATCAGTAAGATCATCTCCAGCAACCAACACAACATAAGCTCTGCCTCCTACGGCTCCACGTGGCGCATCCTCCGCCGCAACCTCACCTCCGAGATCCTCCACCCTTCGCGCGTCAAGTCCTACTCTCGCGCGCGCAAGTGGGTCTTGGACATCCTTATGAGCCGCCTTATATCTCACTCGACGACCGAGTCCGGCAACGTTAACCCTGTCGTTCTGATTGACCATTTCCAATACGCCATGTTTTGCTTGTTGGTCCTCATGTGTTTCGGGGACAAGCTCAGCGAGGCCCAGATAAAGGAAATCGAAGTCGCGCAGCGTCACATGCTTTTGAGCTTTCGCCGCTTTAACATACTCAATATTTGGCCGACGCTAGGGAAGATAATATTCCGTAAGCGTTGGGACGATTTTTGGACGCTTCGGAGATCCCAGGACGCTGTACTAATGCCTTTGATAGAAGCGAGGAAGAGAGTGAAGCAGGAAAGAGTGAGCAAAGCAAAAGAGGACGTAGACACAGATGATGAGTTTGTGGTGTCGTACGTGGACACACTGTTGGATTTGGAATTGCCGGAGGAGAAGAGGAAGCTTGACGACGGGGAAATGATTAGCTTGTGCTCGGAGTTTCTTAACGCCGGCACGGACACTACGTCCACGGCGTTGCAGTGGATCATGGCGAATTTGGTGAAATACCCACACGTCCAAGAGAGGGTTTTGGCAGAGATTAAAGGGGTTGTTGTGGGGGATGGAGAGAAGGAGGTGAAGGAGGTGAAGGAGGAGGATTTGCATAAGTTGCCGTATTTGAAGGCAGTGGTTTTGGAGGGTTTAAGGCGGCACCCACCTGGGCATTTTGTGTTGCCACATGCGGTGACAGAGGATGTGGTTTTGGACGGCTACTTGGTGCCCAAGAATGCCAATTTGAATTTCATGGTGGCGGATATGGGTTGGGACCCCAAGGTGTGGGAGGATCCGTTGGCGTTCAAGCCTGAGAGATTCTTGAGGGGTGGTGAATCTGGTGATGGTGGAGGAGGGGAAGTGTTTGATGTAACGGGAAACAGGGAGATAAAGATGATGCCTTTTGGGGCAGGGAGGAGAATTTGTCCTGCGTCTGGTTTGGCAATGCTTCATTTGGAGTATTTTGTAGCCAATTTGGTATGGAATTTTGATTGGAAAGCTGTGGATGGAGATGAGATTGATTTGTCAGAGAAGCAGGAGTTCACCATGGTGATGAAATATCCATTGAAGGCCCATCTATCTCCCAGGTTTTGAATCAAACTCTACAGCTATAATAAATGAATTGAAGTCCGTGTGTGCCTCTGGCTCACGGTGTTTTTCTGTTTTGTATATAATATATATGCTTGTGAACCTTAATTGGATCGACTCTCTCAATAGGTTACCTATGTTAGTCCTATTTACTAGATTGCTTTAAGATATGGGTAATTCTAGAAGTAATTTTTTTTTTGTATTTATTTATTTATTTTTTTGTCTCTTAAAAAAAAATAATGTGAATTTTAAATTATCGTTTGATCAAAATTTAATAATAATTAATTAACTCAATAGTAATTTTATATTATTGAAATGCCGTGACACTAACAGTTAATATTTTTTTTACAAGTACCGATTCACAATAGTTAGTGAGCATTACCCGATTGGGGGAACGTGATTTTTGAAAGATATGTATACAAAATTAATATTTATTATGATCTAAAAAATAATATTAATAATTATTTAACTTCCGGTCCACCTCCTCTTGTATCCAATGTAAATGTCAATGTTTATGGACCTTCTTTTGCCATTCCAAGGCGTACTCTTGATCACCTTGCTTAGTGCTCTTATAGAAAAGTGGTCCCCTATTTAGCTTTAGGAATTTTTTTTTTTCTAAAAATAAAAAAAAATAATAAAAGTAAAAAATTGTCATATGAATAAAGATGATCAGAAATTACATTTTGAAATGACAATGTATCATATTTCTTAATTATGTACTTCTTTTTCGTTTGAAGGGGCAACATTTACCATAAGTTCGATGTCTCCTATGATGGATTGTCTTTTTAGTGTTCTTTGTTGGTATGCATTTGTGTTTGGAAATAAATACAAAGATTGGAGGAAATTTTTTTGTTTGTTCTATTTCATCTTATTGAATAAAAACTTTTGATCATTAATTGAGAATATCGATTTTACAAAAATGAGTTGTTAAAATATAGAATGTGAAACGAAAATAATATTGGAGACAAGGCAATGCAATATTATCTTTTTACTAAATAAAAACTTAAAATTTTTCTTTTCCTTTTGTGTACATGCAGCTGACATGAATTCAGCATTGTAGTTGTGATCCATGTGCAGGTCGCTTGTGATCCATGGGCAGATCGCTTTTCAAAAAGGTTGTTTGGCAAATGTTTTTTTAATGGGAAAATGGGAAAGAAATTGGTTGATGTTTTGAATTTTGTGTTAGTGAGAAATAAAAGGAGGTTATTTGTTAATGTGAAAAAAATAGTGACTTTTTTTTTTTTAATAGAAAGAAAAAAAAGAAAAAGAAAAAGAGAAAGGGTTCAATACCTTATTGGTATATGAGTTTTAGGCTTTTTTAAATTTGGTATTTGAGTTTTTATTTGTTTCATAGGTGATACCTGAATTGGGTAAAAACTCGTTTGGTACATCTGTTAGATTTTTGTCCAAATATTAACGTGCCGCCATGTGTCAACCGATGAGGTTGACATGTGGCACTATATATATAAAATCATTAAAAATTTATTTATTCATTGTTTTAAAAAAAGAAGATGGGTGGCTAAGCCACTCCCTTGGCCGGTCTGGGGCCGAACCACCCCCCTGGGCTAGCCACTCCTCAGGCCAAAACCCATCAATTTTTTATTTTTTATTTTTTTTATGCCACCCCTCTTTTTTTTTTTTTCTTTTTTTTTTTTAATAAATTTAATTATTTTAAATTAATTTTTAAAGATTTTTTTTTTTTTTTTGATTTTTTATATAGTGCTACTTTTCAAGTTCAGCGATTGACACGTAACGGGCCGTTAATATTTTTGACGAAAAATGTAACAGAGGTTTCAAACAAGTTTTTACCCCTAACTCAAATACCACATATAAAACAAATAAAAATTTAGATACTAAATTTAAAAAAGTCTAAAATTCAAGTACCAATAACGTATTTAACTCTAAAAAGTGAGTTGCCAAACGGGGGCAACATGTTTGATTTGTAGGGCAGTAGAGAGATAAAGATGATGCATTTTGGCCTTTTGGGGCAAGGAAGAAGATTTGTCCTGGGTTGTGCTTTATTTGGAGGAGAGTTTCAGCTGGTTTTAGTTTCTTTTTTTTAAAAAAAAAAAAAAGTTGCCATGTAGACGGGACGGTGAGAAGTTGTACTTTTAAGTGGCTGTGAATCACATCCCGAAAACCAGGTTGAAGAGGAGTCAAAGTGTCATACTAGTGGACCACAATACACATTTTCCTTGAAATAAAAAACTCACCGTTTAAGTTAAACAGATGACAAAGCTTAATATCACATTCACTAAGGAAAAAATAAAAATAAAAATAAAATAAGAGAAGGACACGACACGTTAATCTGAGTGAGTGAGTGATTGTTTAAAGCAAGACTTCTTTGAAAAATGTGATTTTATATATATATATATATATATATGGAAAAAACTACACTACCTTCTTTTTATTCATTGGTTAGCGATTTGGCCATTAATGTACTAAAAATGTTAGATAATTCTACCGAAGTTGTCAACGTATGGTAAAATTTACTTTCCGTCCAACTGTCCGTCTTTTTTGGATGAAAAGTTGGTCACTTGGGTTGCCCGTAACCTTTTAAAGCATTTATCATTTCAAAATTGCCCCTGCAATATATCCTGTGCCGCCCCTAGTAATTTCTGAAAAAAAAAAAACCAAAATGAAACAGAACCATGCAAGAGTCAACATCTCCATTTTTTTTTCTTTTCAATACAAGGCACGTGTGCCATCCCCACGCAAAAGTCCAAAAGCTTCTTCCTCAATCCTCCCTTCAACAATTTCATCAAAGAAATCGTCAAGCTGCCGAGGAAGTAGATGCACTCAGGAACGAAGCGGAGAATATTGGTGGCCTCGCTCCAGATGAGGAGGAAGAGCAAGACGTATATAGAGGAGATTGGCAGCCTCGCTCCAGATGTTAGACTTCTTAACAGTAAAAGTAGAAACAATGGAAAGAAACTTTCGAATTGTATTTCACATAATGGATAATGATACACTGATCCAGTATTTATACTGAAATATTACAAGAGATTAGCAAAGACAGCTGAACAACTAATTGATGCAGCAAATGAAAACAGAGATTGGATTTCAACAAACTCCCACTCTTAGTTACTCAAAATTCACTTCAAACTAAAGAAAACAAACCCAACGTCTCATTGGGGAAAGAGAAGTCTCACCTCAGGGAATAACGCAGCAATTTTATTCATTCTTCTCTGTCTTTTCTCCAATTACAACAGGGTTATAAATAATCAAAAACCCTACCTTATTACGCCTATGATTAAGCTGTCTAGTGGCTGAAATAGGAAAACCATCATATTAGCCTAGGCTTGCTGTCCACGCCTAATATCAAGCCTACATTTACGTGGGTACATGCTGTTTTTGGTTTAGGACTTTTATTGAAAATCATAAAATAAAATAATTCCTTAAATGTGCTCAACGGTCTTGTTGACGCGGTCAATTTCCCCTCGCCAGACAAGCATTCGACTCCGACGAATGATGGGCCTGATAAAATTCATAGAGGTCCGGATTCAGACTCTGCACCTCCTCAGCCTGCAGCCAGCAGCAGTCAGATGGTGGACGGTTCTTCCATTTGACTAAAAATTTATAGTATCCCCCATGGCGAGTCGAAACAAGTTGGTCATCAAGTATTTCTGCGATTTCATCGCGAGGTTTGACAGATGTGGGAAGGGAGACAGGAAGGGTGGGAAGAGGAGCATCAGTAGGGCCATGGTATTGGGTAAGGTCAGCAACGTTAAAGATGGGGCTGAAGTTTAAGTGGGAGGGAAGATCGATAAGATAGGCATTAGAACCCAACCGTTTAAGAATTGGGAAAGGACCAGCTCGGCAGGAGTGTAATTTGTGGAGGGAGCCCTTGGTGAAACGCTCTGGCCTGAGGTTAATCAACACCAAATCCCTGGGATGGAATTCAACGTCCCACCTGTGAACATCAACCCGACGCTTGTAGCGTTCAGTGCTTAAAACGATCTTCTTGCGAACTTCTTCATGGATATCATGGATATGACGCAAAAAATCTGCAGCTCCTTCACTAACCCAAGGGGGTAGGGGTAAGGGAACTAAGTCCATGGGTGTGCGAGGCTGAATACCGATAACAACTTCGAATGGAGTACGTCCAGTACTGCGGTTTACAGAGTTGTTGTAGGCAAATTCGGCTTGGGGAAGGAGAAGATCCCAAGATGCAGTGTGGTCAGTGACAAGGCACCGGAGGAGATTACCCAAGCTTCTATTGACAACCTCCGTTTGGCCATCTGTTTGGGGGTGATATGCCCTGGAAAATTGGAGTTTTGTACCCAGCTTGGCCCATAATGTCTTCCAAAAGTAATTGACAAACTTAACATCCCGGTCGGATACAATGGATGTCGGTAAACCATGCAAGCGGACAATCTCTGTGAAGAAGAGGGTGGCAATCCGAGAGGCATCAAAGGTGCGTGAACAGGCCAGGAAATGCGCCATTTTAGAAAACCTGTCCACCACGACGAATATGGAATCATGGCCACGAAGTGTGCGTGGGAGGCCGAGTACGAAGTCCATGCTCAAATCAGTCCATGGGCCAGTGGGGACGGGTAAAGGTGTGTATAAACCTGAATTCTGCCTCTGCCCTTTGGCTAATTGACAAACACGGCATCGCTGGACCACTTTGGTAACATCTCTCTTGAGGCCTGGCAAAAAAAAACGATCTTCTACGAGGCTTATTGTTTTATCTCGACCGAAATGGCCTGCTAGGCCACCTTCATGCATTTCTTGAATCACAAAATCTCAGGTAGAGGTGTTTGGAAGACACAACCGATTCTTGAAGAAAAGGTAACCATCCTGGACAGTGTAATGTGGATGGGCTGTGGTCGGTCCAGGCAGCACTGCAGCATGGATTAGTCCAAAATCAGGATCCCCTGGGTAGTAGCGTTTGACTTCCTCAAATCCGGTAACAGTCACCGTAAGTGATGTCAGTAAATGGCTTCGGCGACTCAGCGCATCTGCCACCCTGTTCTCACTGCCGGCCTTGTGCTTAAGCACGAATGTGATTTGTTGTAGGTAATCCACCCACCGAGCATGCCGGGCGTTCAACTTCTTTTGAGACTGGATATACCGCAATGAGTCATGGTCGGTATAGAGCACGAATTCCCGGTGTATAAGGTAATGCCGCCAATGTTTGAGGGATTGTACAAGGGCATACAATTCCAGATCGTATGCGGGATATCGCCGCCGAGCCTCGTTGAGTTTTTCGCTGAAAAAGGCAATGGGATGGTGTTGCTGGCTGAGGACTCCCCCGACGCCCACATGAGAAGCATCACAAGTCACTTCAAAGGGCTGCGTGAAATCAGGCAGCTTAAGGACCGGTGCCTCTGTAAGCTTTCCTTTGATGATCTCAAACGCGCGTTGGGCTGCTGTGGTCCAAGTGAACTAACCAGTTTTGGTGCATTCAGTGATTATTGCCATGATTGCACTGAAATTTTGAATAAACCGACGATAAAAAGGATGCCAACCCATGGAAACTGCGGACATCATGCACGTTGGCTGGGGTGGGCCACTCGGTAATGGCCTTTACTTTAGCCGAATCCACCGAAATTCCCTGCGCAGAAATGACAAATCCCAAAAACATAACAGAGGATTGGGCAAATGAGCATTTTTTGAGGTGAATGAAAAGGCTTTCAAACCGTAAGACATCCAACACTTGCCGAAGGTGGATCAGGTGCTCAGTGAGATGACGGCTGAAAATGAGTATGTCGTCAAAGTAGATGACCACGAATTTGTCAATGAAAGGCCGAAGGACTTGGGTCATGACACGCATGAACGTGCTGGGAGCGTTGGTGAGCCCGAACGGCATGACAAGCCACTCGAATAGCCCGGCCTGTGTTTTGAATGCGGTCTTCCACTCGTCACCGGGACGGATGCGGATTTGATGATACCCGCTTCGGAGATCAATCTTCGAAAACACCTGTGAGCCATACAAGACATCTAACATGTCATCCAACCGAGGAATAGGAAATCGGTATTTTATCGTGATTTTGTTGATGGCGCGGCTATCAACACACATCCGCCAACTGTCATCTTTTTTTGGTGTGAGCAACGCCGGGACAGCACATGGGCTTAGGCTTTCACGGATGAAGCCCCTGTTCAGAAGTTCCTGAATCTGGCGCTGCATCTCACAGTGTTCCTCTGGGCTCATCCGGTAAATGGGGAGATTAGGAAGTGATGCTCTAGGGACCAAGTCAATAGCATGTTGGATATCCCTCATGGGCGGGTGGGACTGAGGAAGCCCTTAGGGAGTTAGGTCCGCGAATTCTCCCAAGAGGTTCTGGACTTCTACTGGCCATGGGTTTGCTGGTTTTTCATTGGCTGGTTTGACAATCACAGCGAGGATCACGCTGCGTTCTTGGCATGCCATAGAAAACTGCCGCAAGGACAGTATTCGGTTCTCCTCAGATGGTGTACTGAAATCCTGGATCTTCATGGGCTTTAAAACATTCTTTCTGCCTTTACACAGAAACGTGTAAGTGTTGGCAAATCCGTCATACATCACCCGTCGGTTGTATAACCAAGGCCTCCCCAATAAAACATGGCAGGCTTGCATTGGAATTACATCACACCACAAGGTATCCTCATAGACTTTACCCAACGAAAAAGTAAGAGAGCAACAATGTTTTACCGGTATGGAGGTGTCGTCGACCCAACTAAGTTTGTAAGGTTGGGGGTGCTTCTCCACTGGCAAATGCAGCTTGTGCACAATCTCCTTAGAGATGACGTTCATACCACTCCCATTGTCGATGATGAGATTCAAGGCGCGACCTTTGTGCTCCACCCTGGTATGAAATATGTTACTCCGGAGCCAATCATCCTCTTCTAGTTCCTGCTTCTTCTGTCCAGCCAAGACTCTCCAAATAACACATAATGGCAGGTTGGAACATTCCAGTATCTCTTCCGGTATGTCAGCACTATGGTCCTCTTGCATGGCAGCGGCTAGGTGGGTCTCCTCGGTGTCATCTTGGGGCTCGTTTTCCCCACACATCAACGTAAATTTCTGATCTTTCGTGGGACAAACCACTGCATAATGGCCCCTGCCACCACACTTGTAACACTCCTCTTTTCCTCTCTCTGGTCTACTGTTTACGACCGCCTTTCATTTCCTGTCATCACATTCCACTGGGTTGTGGGCTACCGAGATTCCCCCTCTGCTGGAGAAACGTTCTTGCCCGTTGGGATTTGGCCGTGTGGTTGTGGTTGCCCTGCTACGGGACGACAAATTTCCCCATCCTTGGAAACTGGGTGTGTTGACGTGGTACGTAGCTGTTGTTCCACCTTTAACGCTAGCTGATACGCTTCTTCTATGCTGACAATCCGCACCGTCAAGAGCTCCTTCTTGATGTCTTCGCGTAGGCCCGCTTTGTAACGGGCAATGGTTTGCCGGTCAGTCTCAGACACGTGGCTGCGGATGGAGAGTTCATGAAACTTGTTGGTAAACTCTTCAATTGACAAGCTCCCATGTCTTAACAGCAATAATTCTTCAAACAGAGACTCCTCATAATCGACTGGCAAGTACTTCTCTTGGAGTTTGAGTTTCATTTCACCCCAATCAGCGATGGGTGGTTGCCGTAGTCGATTAAGGTGCTCTTCCACACTCTGCCACCAAACCCGCGCATGTCCCTTCAATTTCATCTTCGCAAATCAGACTTGCCGCTCGGGTGCTAGACTAAACCACTCAAAGTAATCCTCTAATGAGGTGAGCCAGTCCTGGAAAGCATAGGGGTCGAGTTTCCCATGAAAGTCGGGTACCTCAACGCGAACCCGCTTTGTGGCTTCGTCCACCCGATTGCCATAACCTTCAAAATAGGGTTGTTCCTCCCTCTGGTAGTACTGTGGCCTCGCGTTGGTGCGACAGCGAGGTGCGTATCCGGTCTCATGAAACGTCGCAGCAAAGGGTTGCCGCACGTCGTCACAAGACTCGGATTCCCCGTCGTCTCTTTTGTCTCCCGAGCTCTCCGGCTTATCCTTATGGTGGATCCACATTGTCTCCACCTTCTTGTTCAGGTCACCCAGTTGGTTGGCTAGGTTCAGTAGCAATTCGTCCCGCTGTTGCTGGGTGAGTTGGGTCGCGTCATACATCCTTCCGCTGCGAGTACTCATTGTAAATAACAGCTGGCTAAAAACGGTGGCTGGGGGTGGTGTTTGGGATTTGTTTGGTCTCTGGGTGGTATGGATGTGTGTGGTGGGGCTGGAACCGAGATTGTCCTAAGAAAGACAATCAATTCGGCTCTGATACCAAAATTGATGCAGCAAATGAAAACAGAGATTGGATTTCAACAAACTTCCACTCTTAGTTACTCAAAATTCACTCCAAACTAAAGAAAACAAACCCAATGTCTCATTGGGGAAAGAGGAGTCTCACCTCAGGGAATAACGCAGCAATTTAATTCATTCTTCTCTGTCTTTTCTCCAATTACAACAGGGTTATAAATAATCAAAAACCCTACCTTATTACACCTATGATTAAGCTGTCTAGTGGCTGAAATAGGAAAACCATCGTATTAGCCTAGGCTTGCTGTTCACGCCTAATATCAAGCCTACACTTACGTGGGTATATGTTGTTTTTGGTTTAGGACTTTTATTGAAAATCATAAAATAAAATAATTCCTTAAATGTGCTCAACAGTCTTGTTGACGCCGTCACTAATCATAACAAATCGGATAAACAAATGATACATATCTGTTGATATACAAACATGGAAAACTGAAACTGATTAACAGAAAGAAAACAACTAAGCGAACTATAGTGTAATCAGTCATGCTAAATGCTAAACACGTGGGAGATGAAACTCTGCCAGCAGCTCATGTAACTGTCTACAGTTCACCATGCCAACCTCCAGCTCATCATAGATGAATACGTAAACCGTAAAACGTTCTGTAAGTAATGGTAAGCAATCTTATGCAAGTGATCTTTGTCACAAGAAAAGTCCCAAGTTTTATTACCGGCATGACGAGTAAGCCATGGCTCTTATTTTTTGTGCTTAATTATAATCCTGTCTTATTACAGACCATGCTTCTCCATAGCTGGTGATACACTTTCACCAGGTATCTCTCTTTCCTTTTCAAAGGGCGAGACCATATTATGTCAAGGTAGCGATTTTGAGCTCGGTTTCTTCAAACCAGGGACTTCTTCAAACATCTACCAGGGCAGAGACGAGCGTGAGATTCGGAAACTCCCCGGTGCCGGTGGTGCCGATCCTGAAGCCGAAGCCGCAGATATAACGTTGTAAACAGCATGGCAAATAACGGAGCCAAACATGGACATCAACAACGCGACAGATTTCTTGCTTAGAGCCCATAAAAAAAACTGAGATATTCTTCTCGAATATCTGTTTATACTCTGTTTTTTTAATCCTCCCGGTGGCCAATCAAACACGTACATCTTATCCTCTTAATATAAGATGGTCTTGGTCTGGTGTTCGATTCATATATACTTCTTTTACTTTACTTGTTGTAATTTATGTAGCCTTCTGTTTTGGCCTTTTATAGGATATGTTGCTTCATTCTCCTTTTATGCAATGTGCTCTGTTTCCACTCACCCATTTACATGAAAAAAAAATTTATACAAATATGCTTGCAGAAAGCTAGATTCATTATTATTATTAATTTTTCTTTTGTTTATGGTTTTTCTGCAGATATGGACAATATGTTCATAAACCCTTCCACCACCATCTACATTAATCACCAAGCTTAGTGGTGAATGTTCACTCATAATTTGAGAAAGAGAGCCCTTCTGTTCGGTCATGGCAGAAAACATGGGTTTTTTGCCCACCAATAACCGGTCGACATGTCAACTAAAAACAATAATTTTTTTAATTTTTAAATATTTTTATTTTTTATTTTTATCTTTTTTATATATTGCCACATGTCAACCTCAGCGGTTGACACGTGGCGGGCCGTTAATATTTTGACGAAAAAATGTAACTAATGTATCAAACCAATTTTTACTCATAATTCAAATACTATCTATAAAATAAATGAAAACTTAGATATTAAATTTAAAAAACCTAAAATTCAAGTACACATTTAACCCTAAAAAGTGAGCTACCAAACAAGTGGAAACACGTTTGATTTGTAGGGCATCAGGGAGATAAAGATGATGCCTTTTGGGGCAAGGAGGAAGATTTGTCCTGGGTCGTGCTTTATTTGGAGGAGAGTTTCAGTTTAGTTTTTTTTTTTTTTTTTTTTTTTTTCAAAAATAATAAGAAGAAAAATACCATGTAGGCATAGTAGTGAGAAGTTGTGCTTTTAGGTGGTTGTAAATCACATCTCAAAAACCAAGTAGAAGAGGTTGAAGACAATGCACCTTGAAGATGAGTCAAAGTGTCAGACTAGTGGATCACAATACACATTTTCCTTGAAATAAAAAACTCATCGTTTAAGTTAAACAAAGGACAAAGCTTAATATCACATTCACTCAAGAAAAAACAAAAATAAAATAAGAGAAGGACACGTTAATCTTATTGAGCGAGTGATTGTTTAAAGCAAGACTTTTTAAAAGATGTGATTTTAATTTATATATATATAGGTTGAAGGATGGGACTTGAGTCAGACAAGTAAGGCTGTATTCGAGCAGAGTCGAGTGAAGTATTGAATGTTCAAGTTCGTCTCATTTAATTTTATTTCAAACACGAGTCGAGCTCGATCTTATCATGAGATGCTTAATTAACTTATTCATTTCTTATATAAAGTAAATATCATGATTGTTTATATTTTCACAAATCCATACTAATCATTAATTAATTAAGTATTGTTAAAATTTTATCATTTGAGTTCATTAAATAAATTAACTTGAATCTTAAATAATATAATTTCGAGTTTATATGTATGTATATAAATTTATTATGCACATACACAAATTACATGTGCACAAACACATATAACCACACATACTTACAAACACACTTATGTACACACAAATCTATAAAATTAAACTCACAACAATAATTCAAGCTATATCTATCATATTAGGAAGATTATTCATTTTTTACTTAAAGATGTTCTTATTACATAATTAAAATAATACTAAAAAAAAATTGTAGAAATGAAGTTATACGAGTTTATACAAGCTTATCCAAGTCGAGCCGAGTTTATATGAGTATGTCTCGTTTAATATTCGAACATATTATTGTGTTCATGAACGGCTCATTTATTATTCAAACCGAGACCGAATCGAGTTTAACCGAACCAAATCGAGCCGAGTTCACGAGCAGCCGGACTCATCTTACACTCCTACAGACAAGTAAGACGAGGAAAAATGTAGTACAAGTTATGCTAAGACACCTTTTACAACTTTAGATTTTTTTTAAAAAAAAAAAAAGAAAAGAAAAGAAAAGAAAAAGAAGCCTTAACCAATTAAGACTCTAACAATAAAAAATAATGTAACGATTTTAAGATCTAAAAACTTGTAAAGAACAGCTGAGCAAATGAACACTAAGTGTGATAAAATAAATTATAAATTATATTTATATGTTTTAAGTGATAATTAAATTTTATAGAATTATTCATTTATTACGTTAGTTATATTTTTATTTATTTATTTTATTAAATTCTGAATGTTTTTTATTTATTAAATAAAAAAAAAATATTTTTTTTTTAAATTTTTTTTTATAGATACGAGAACAAACTTACAAGAAATAAAATACACAACTAGGGCTGGGCAACTCAAAATTTAATTTAAGAACGAAAATATGCGGGGGCAATGCTTCCGAAGATGCTGGCCCAATAGTTTGAGGCATGGATGTCACAAAACCGGGGTGACGTAGCGGAAGACTAAGGTAACTAATCAAAGAACAGCGTCTTCAATTCTGCAAGGAGAAGCGTCTTCGTCTTCGTCTTCTACCCCAAAAGATAAAATAAGCCCGCAGGCTAAAAGAAAGATAAAACTCCGCAGAGTATTTGAGAGAGAATTCTCTAATTTTATAACTATTCAATTGATTCTGAATTTTACATAATAAGCAAGTCTATTTATAGAAAAGAAATACTTGTGGAAAAAGTAAACCTATCCCTAGTAGTAAAAGTAAACATTTCCTAATAGCAATAGTAAACCTTATTCTAGTAGAAAAAGTAAAACTTATTCTAAAAGGAAAAGAAATAAAACAAATCCAATCCTAGTAAGGAAAGAAATAAAGCTACTAGCAAATCTAGTCCTAGTAAAGAAAAAACATAAAGTCTTGGCTTGACGATCAAGTCTTTCCTTTTGTACTTCCATTGTCTGCGAATAGGTAAGCTTCTAATTAAACGGTGTTGCTTCAGTATTATTTTGAACATCTTTTCTATTTTCGTTTTCATTGAAAATATTAATAAATTCCATCCAACATCAGACACCCCCACTTGAAAAAAACTCGTCCTCGAGTTTTCTTTGCGATATGTCACACGCGGCTCTTCCGGAGAAAGATATTTGGAAAAATCTTCATAGATAGCGCACAGCTCTTCCAAAGAAAGATATTTGGAAAAATCTTCATAGACAGCGCTCGGCTCTTCTGGAGAAAGATATTTGGAAAAATCTTCATAGATAGTGCCAAGACAACTTTTCCTTTTCGCCTCCTTCCATAATAATTTCTCCAAATATTTTTTTCTTGATATCACCTTCAACTTGATTGTCTTCTTCAAAAGAATCACCATTGTCATTTATTTCTGTCGTGATCGTGATGGGCTGCGCTTGTGGTGGATATTCTTCCAGTGGTATAGTAGTTGGAACCAATGGTTGTGGTTGCACATGTTGTTTCTCTAACAGCAACTCCACTTTTTTACTGTAACTAACATTCTCTTCATATATGGTTTTCTTATTCGGAGATTCATAAATATGGTTAGAAATAGGTTGAACGCAACTTACATCATTGTCACCAAAATCTTCATAGACCGGTGCTCGGTTTATGGGTGCAAGTTGTTGGTGACAAGTAGGCTTCACTCGAATCCCATCATCATTATGGACAAGATTTTCCCTACGATTATGAATAGGACCCATGTACATGCGCTCCATCATCTCTCGCATCTGGCGCATCTCTTGTCGCAACATCTGCCAGAACTCTTGCAATTCGGCTCTCCAAGGAGCCTCCCTGTCACGATCCACATCGTTGTAGAAGATGTTACTGTAGTATAAGTTGGCCATCGAATCCGGATAATGCCGGCTCGGATACCCCAAAGATTCGGCTCTCAAAAGAGCCCCTCCCCTACAAGCGGCGTTGTTGGAGAAGTTTGTCACCGTTGCGCTAATTGGCCATGATTAGGATAAAGCCTGCTCTGATACCAACTAACGTAGTGGAAGACTAAGGTAACTAATCAAATAACAGCGTCTTCGATTCTGCAAGGAGAAGTGTCTTCGTCTTTTACCCAAAAAATAAAACAAGCCCGCAGGCTAAAAGAAAGATAGAACTCTGCAGAGTATTTGAGAGAAAATTCTCTGATTTTATAACAATTCAATTGATTCTGAGTTTTACATAATAAGCAAGCCTATTTATAGAAGAGAAATACTTGTGGAAAAAGTAAACCTATCCCTAGTAGTAAAAGTAAACATTTCTTAATAGTAATAGTATACCTTATTCTAGTAGTAAAAGTAAAACTTATTCTAAAGGAAAAGAAATAAAACAAATCCAATCCTAATAAGGAAAGAAATAAAGCTACTAGCAAATCTAGTTCTAGTAAAGAAAAAACATAAAGTCTTGGCTTGACGATTAAGTTTTTCCTTTTGCACTTCCATTGTCTGCGAATAGGTAAGCTTCTAATTAAACGTTGCTGCTTCAGTATTATTTTGAACATCTTTTCTATTTTCTTTTTCATCGAAAATATTAATAAATTCCGTCTTACATCACAGGGTCACCAGTAAAGGTGATATTTGAAATGTATTAAGTCACAAAGACCCAAACACCATTACAAGAGTGAACACGGGAGAAACATGAAACTAAAAAACTCAGAAATACAAAAAAAAGAACAAGAAAAACAATAACATAAATAATACAAAAACAGAACATCAGCAACTGATGGATGGCCAGACCGACGGTTTGGAGCATGTATGCCAATATATATATATATATATATATATATATATATATATATTGACCCTCAACCAGTATCCTGGCTACACCAGTAAAAATGATATTTAAGTCTACCAAATATCATTATGTATTAAAAAAAAAAAAACCATTGGAGTTTTCAATGAGAACAAAAAAAAAAAAAAATGGTATAGGTGTAGGGCCACGTGATTGAAAGCAAATAAGGTTGAAAAAAGTATATATATATATATATATATATTGACCCTCAACCAGTATCCTGGCTACACCAGTAAAAATGATATTTAAGTCTACCAAATATCATTATGTATTAAAAAAAAAAAACCATTGGAGTTTTCAATGAGAACAAAAAAAAAAAATGGTATAGGTGTAGGGCCACGTGATTGAAAGCAAATAAGGTTGAAAAAAGTGCTAGTTTTGGAATGAAGTGTTTAAAAGTTGATAATGGCCGAGATAGATCCAATGCTTCCAAATTATTTGTTGGAATGGAGGGAATTTGACTAATTGATTGCGAGAATTATTTATTTAACTCATTTAATTGGAGAAGTAGTTGGACAGTCTAATTTTTATTTGGTCAGATAAATTTTATAAGTAGTTTCTCGCAATTATTTGTTCGAATTCTCTTCAATTTAGACAAATATTTTAAGAGAATCTTAATCCGTAGTAATGTTATGATCAAGATTGTTGATTCGAATATAATACCTCTATTAGAGGTTTAGGATTAAGATCCTTTTAAATTATTTATTTAATTTTAAAAAATTTAGACGAATAATTACAAAAAAAAAAAAAAAAAAAACTATTAATAGAATTCACGTTTCAAATTACAAATAGTTTATCACAGTTATCTGTTTGGTTTTATGAACTTCAACCATTTTTACATTTAATAACCAGATATTTTACGGAAGAAAAATGATTTATTTTTCGCACTTTTTTCATCTTTCTACTTTATCAAATCAATTCAATAGTAATTTTGAAAAATAAAAAGTTTTATGAGATTCAACAACTTTTACATTTAATAACCAGATATTTTACGGAAGAGAAGTGATCATTCTTCGCACTTTCTTCATCTTTCTACGTTATCCAATCAATTCAATAGTAATCTTGAAAAATAAAAAGATGGAAAGAACCAACTTTTGTTTATATTTTTGTTTAGGGATAATAGGGTAGACAGATTTAGTATAAAGTCACAAGTAAACCAATGTGTTTAGGGAATCCTCTTGTTCCAACAATCAGTCAACATGGAGACCTGGTTCATCATGCTATTGCTAATCACCGTTTGCATCACAGCCCTCCTCAACCTTCTGATCATTCCCAAGAAAACCTCCAAAACCCTACAGCTCCCTCCGGGACCCTTCACCGTCCCCATCCTCAGCAACTTCCTATGGCTCCTAAAATCCTCCTCCGAGCGCGAGGTCATGGTCCGCAACCTCCACGCCACGTACGGGCCCATATTCACCCTCCGCGTCGGCTCGAGTCCGGCCATAATCGTCGCAAACCGAGGCCTAGCCCACAAAGCCCTCGTCCAGAACGGCGCAGTATTCGCCGACCGCCCCCCCGCCCTCCTCATCTCCAAGATGTTTACCAGCAACCAGCACGACATCAGCTCGGCTTTCTACGGCCCCACGTGGCGCATCCTCCGCCGCAACCTCACCTCCGAGATCCTCCACCCTTCGCGACTCAAGTCCTACACTCGAGCGCGCAAGTGGGTCTTGGACATCCTTATGAACCACCTTATATCTCACTCCACGACGGAGTCCAGCAACGTTAACCCTGTCGTCGTGATTGACCATTTCCAATACGCTATGTTTTGCTTGCTGGTCCTCATGTGCTTCGGGGACAAGCTTCGCGAGACCCAGATAAAAGAAATCGAAGACGTCCATCGTCACATGCTTTTGAGGGCTGAACGTTTTAACATACTTAACTTTTGGCCTATGCTTGGAAAGATAATATTCCGAAAGCGTTGGGAGGAGTTCTACAATATTATCGGACACCGGATAGCTGTACTAATGCCTTTGATAGAAGCGAGGAAGAAAGTGAAGCAGGAAAGATTAAGCAAGGCAAGAGAGGACGCCCAGCTGCAACAAGACAAAGATGATGACGACTTTGTTTGGTCGTACGTGGACACGTTGTTGAATTTGGAGTTGCCGGAGGAGAAGAGGAAGCTTGACGACGGGGAAATGATTAGCTTGTGCTCGGAGTTTCTTAGCGCCGGCACGGACACTACGTCCACGGCGTTGCAGTGGATCATGGCGAATTTGGTGAAATACCCACACGTCCAAGAGAGGGTTTTGGCAGAGATTAAAGGGGTTGTTGTGGGGGATGGAGAGAAGGAGGTGAAGGAGGAGGATTTGCATAAGTTGCCGTATTTGAAGGCAGTGGTTTTGGAGGGTTTAAGGCGGCACCCACCTGGGCACTTTTTGTTGCCACATGCGGTGACAGAGGATGTGGTTTTGGACGGCTACTTGGTGCCCAAGAATGCCAATTTGAATTTCATGGTGGCGGATGTGGGTTGGGACCCCAAGGTGTGGGAGGATCCGATGGCGTTCAAGCCTGAGAGATTCTTGAGTGGGGGTGATGGTGGAGGAGGGGAAGTGTTTGATATAACGGGAAACAGGGAGATAAAGATGATGCCTTTTGGGGCAGGGAGGAGAATTTGTCCTGCGTCTGGTTTCGCAATGCTTCATTTGGAGTATTTTGTAGCCAATTTGGTATGGAATTTTGATTGGAAAGCTGTGGATGGAGATGAGATTGATTTGTCAGAGAAGCAGGAGTTCACCATGGTGATGAAGTATCCATTGAAGGCCCAACTATCTCCCAGGTTTTGAATCAAACTCTACAGCTATAATAAATGAATTGAAGTCCGTGTGTGCCTCTGGCTCACGGTGTTTTTCTGTTTTGTATATAATATATATGCTTGTGAACCTTAATTGGATCGACTCTCTCAATAAACCTATGTTAGTCCTATTTACTAGATTGCTTTAAGATATGGGTAATTCTATAAGTAATTTGTTTTTGTATTTTTTTATTTTTTATTTTTTGTCTCTTAAAAAAAATAATGTGACTTTTAAATTATCGTTTGATCAAAATTTAATAATAATTAATTAACTAAATAGTAATTTTATATTATTGAAATGCCGTGACACTAATAGTTAATATTTTTTTTACAGTACCGATTCACAATAGCTAGTGAGCATTACCCGATTGGGGGAACGTGATTTTTGAAAGTATGTATACAAAATTAATATTTATTATGATATAAAAAATAATATTAATAATTATTTAACTTCCGGTCCACCTTTCTCTTGTATCCAATGTAAATGTCAATGTTTATGGGCTGAGGTATCTTCTTTTGCCATTCCAAGACATACTCTTTTATCACCTTGCTTAGTGCTCTTATAGAAAAGTGGTCCCCTAATTAGCTTTAGGGATTTTTTTTTTTTTTTTCTAAAAATAAAAAAAATAATAAAAGTAAAAATTGTCATATGAATAAAGATTATCAGAAATTATATTTTGAGATGACAATGTATCATATATCTTAATTATGCACATCTTTTTCGTTTGAAGGGGGCAACATTTAGCATAAATTCGTTGTCTCCTATGATGGATTGTCTTTTTAGCGTTCTTTGTTGGTATGCATTTGTATTTGGAAATATATACAAAGATTGGAGGAAATTTTTTTGTTTGTTCTATTTCATCTTATTGAATAAAAACTTTTGATCATTAATTGAGAATATCGATTTTACAAAAATGAGTTGTTAAAATATAGAATGTGAAACGAAAATAATATATATATTTTTTTTTAAGAGGTCTTGTAATCTAATTAAAAACCTGACAATGAACGATCAGAAATTACAACACCCGACAGACATGTCGGAAAAGACTAAAACCACACTCTAGTTTGCTTTAAAGAGATAACAAACTTTGCAAGAGAGTGTGCAACCATATTGCCATCTCGTCTAACATGAGAAATATTCCATGAACGGAAACCTCTAAACATCCTTCTAGCATCCATAATTAAATTGCCATATTTACTAGAATCATCATCCAGACGACCCAAGGCAGTAGTGATCTCAAGCGGATCTCCCTCCAGAAAAATCGATTGTAAATTCAAAAACTTACCAAACTCAAGGGTAGCAATGGTTGAACTGTATCAGAGATATAGTGTTGAACTGTATCAAAAACTTACGCTTCCGCAATTACTGAATCAGAGATATAGTGTTGAACTGTACACATGGACGCCACTACTTGACCTTCTGAATCTCGAGCTATTACTCCCACTCCCATCAACTGTTTTCCACGGGCTAAAGCCGAATCCCAATTTAACTTAATAAATCCCAGAGGCGGACGTACCCACTGAGCAGGAGAAGAAATAGGACGTGAAATTGGGACTAAAGATGAATTAAATTTTCGAAAATATCAAGACAGTCTTTCGCACATTTCACCGAACAGCTGGGGGGTACAAGCTCGTCTTCAAAAACCTTTCTGTTCCTTCTGAACCAGACTCTCTGGGCTACCATTACTAGCATCTCCAGTTCTTCCTTCAACAATCTAGAACTCAAAAAACCAAAGCAAGCCAAAAAACCTCCCTCCCTGACACTACATTTTTGAACTCGAGCAGGACATTCAGTCCAAACCGCCTGTGCAGCTGAGCAATTCCAGATAGCGTAAACTGTTGTTTCAGCCTCCAATCCACACATCGGACAAAAACGATCCTCAACTACACGATGCCGACAAAGATTAACCTTAGTTGGCAGAATCTCGTTGCAAGCTCTCCATAAAAAGAGAATAGCCGTCCGTGGGATTTGAAGCTGCCAAAGAGAATTCCACAGTGGTAAATTGGTACCCACATCTGAACTACTACCAGTGAGACTATCTCTACGATCAAGCTCCATATGGTAAGCACTTCTAACTGCAAACTCTCCATTAGCAGTACCTCCCCAAATCAACCTATCATGCATAGTTCTAGGACTGATAGCAATATTGTAGATATGTTCAGCAATATCAGGTTGAAAAAGATACTCAATGAGAAATATATTCCACCAATTAGTTTCCATATTGATTAATTCACTAACTGTTGATGTTGTTTGTATTTCCTGTGAATGAACTTGAATTTCGTGTGAATAGGTAGTAGGAATCCATTTATCCCCCAAAATTTTTATGTTTGAACCATCTCCAATTCTCCATAACAGCCCCTCATTAAGCAAAGGTTTAGAACCCCACGTACTTCTCCAAGCATAAGAAGGTCTATTGCCCAAATTAGAACTCAAAAAATCCCCATCTCGAAAGTACTTTTCCTTAAAAACTCTGGCTACCAAAGTTGTTGGAAACTTTGTAAAACGCCAACCTTGTTTTGCAAGAAGAGCAGAATTAAAACTTTCCAAATCTCGATACCCCAAACCTCCAACGGATTTCTTCCTCCTTAATCCACTCCAAGACATCCATGGAATCTTTAAATGATTATCCTTAAAACCCCACCAAAATTTTCCCATCATCATATTTATCTCTCTACAAAGAGTCTTTGGGAGCCAAAAAACACTCATAGTATAAGTTGGTATTGCTTGAATGACAGATTTTAGGAGAATTTCCTTCCCAACATGAGAAAGAAATTTCTCCTTCCAACCATTAATTCGATTCCAAATACGACCCTTAATACCATTAAAAGTTGAAACACGGGATCTCCCTATTAGAGTAGGGAGACCCAAATACTTTTCATAATGAGAGGTAGAACTAAAACCCGTACCTTATTCAAGAGATGCTCTATCTTGTAGAGAGGTATTTCGACTAAAAAATAATTCTGTCTTTTTGCGATTTAGCTGTTGTCCCGATGCTAGTTCATAGGTAGCTAGTAACATATGAATATGCTCCCATTCTCGTAGATTAGCACGACAAAAAAGGTAAACTGTCATCCGCGAAAAGTAGATGGTTAATCCGAATCCCACCTCGGACAATTGGAACTCCCGTAATAGCTCCTACCCTTGCTAAATTCTGCAACATTGAACTCATAGCCTCCGCACAAATTATAAAGAAATAAGGTGAGGGGGGATCACCTTGACGAATACCACGAGTAGGAACTATATGACCATGTGTTGTCCATTAATAATGATAGAATAAGTTACAGTTCTAACACAAGACATCATAAGATCAACCCATCGGTTTGCAAAACCTAGTTTTCTCATCATTGCCTCCAAAAAATCCCACTCAAGCCTATCATAGGCCTTACTCATATCAAGTTTCATCGCCATAAAACCCTCACGTCCCTTCAACCGAGTATCCATAGTGTGCAATGCCTCAAAAGCCACCAAAATATTATCCGTAATTAATCTACCCGGAAGGAAAGCACTTTGTTCTTGAGAGATAATGGTAGGCAACACAATTTTCAATCGGTTAGCAATAGCCTTTGAAATGATCTTATAAATTACATTACAAAGACTAATAGGCCGGAATTCAGTCACATAGGATGGGGCAGCCACCTTAGGAACTAAACAAATATTAGTAGAATTAAGACCAGCATCAAATGACCCTCCATTAAGAACATTAAGAACAGCCCTTGACACCTCCTTCCTTACTACTTCCCAAGATTTTTGGTAAAAGTCCGCTGAAAAGTCATCCGGTCCCGGAGATTTTAGAGGATGCATTTGGAAAAGAGCAAACCGGACCTCATCCTCAGTAAAAGGCCGAAGTAATCTTTGGTTCATAGAATTTGAAACCCTACACTCTATAGAATTCAAACAGCCCTCAATACCTACTGGATTAGAAGAAGAAGAAAGCATTTTGTAATAGTCAAGGAATAACATACTAATTTCCTCTTTCTTCCTCCACACCCGACCATTTCCATAAAAAATCCTACAAATGGTATTAGTCTTTCTCCAAGAATTAGCCCAGGAATGGAAGAACTGAGTATTACGGTCCCCATGTTGGTACCAATTCTGTTTTGCTCTTTGTTTCCAGTATAGATCCTCATTTGCCAAGAGCTCATCAATTTTAGCTTGAAGAGTTTTGTTGACTGGATCTAAAAAAGGCAGGGCACGACTTTGAAGATGAAGGAGCTGCTGTTTTTTCTTTTTAAGAATTTCTCCCACTCTACCAAACTTCTTCTTACTCCATCTTGAGAACTGAGTTTGACAAGATGAAAGTCTTTGTTGAACCCCCCTAACAGGAGCCTCATTCCCAATCTCCTCCTCCCAACCAGATTGCAAAACCCGTAAATAATCTTCATCCCTGGTCCAAGCTGACTCAAACTTGAAACTCCTACGATAGGTCTGCCGCTCCTCTTGAAATTCATTAAAATGAACTAGAATAGGATTGTGATCTGAAGAAGAAGCCGCAAGAACATGAACTGTGACATAAGGAAATATAGAACACCATTCCCGATTTGCAAGAGCTCTATCCAAACGCTCCTTTGTAAACAAACTATCAACTCTACCATTACTCCACGTAAAACAAGGACCAACATAACCCAAATCCCCTAAACCACATGTAACCAAAGCTTGTCGAAAACCATCCATCTGAGATTCACGACGAATAGCTGCCCCACATTTTTCGTTTTGCTCCAAAATCTCATTAAAATCCCCAGCACAAAGCCAAGGAATAGGCTGGAAAATACGGAGATGTTGAAGCAAAGCCCAGGATTCTTCTCTTCGTGCACTATCAGGCATTAATATGATACCGTGAGTAGTTATAAATTTCCAATAAAGTTGAGTTCAACCATAATAATGCTAATCCCCCACTACGACCCACGGGATCAACAACAAATAAACATTCGAAACCTAAGCGACTCCGAATACCTTCCAAATATTTTTTTTGAACACAACGTCTCCATTAGAAACACAATGCTTGGCCTCTTTTCCTTCACCAAAAGGTGAAGATTCCGAACTTGCTGAGGGTTGCCAAGCCCCCGACAGTTCCAACTTAAGAGATTCATTGTGTCGGGCGGGGCTGCTCAACAGCCTCCACCATCGCCAATTGATTAGGCACCACTTCCTGCCTTCCTTTCTTATTAACCAAACCACACACCTCCACATCTATCTCAATAGAAGGTGAAAGTTTCCGTTTACCCTGAACTCCCGAAGCAGTTATAACATCCGAAGAAACTTTTTTCTTCCTCTTCCACATTCGAGTAGTACTAGCCAAGGGATTATCCTGAACAATCACAATTGGAAGTCATAGAAAGTAAGGAAGAATTCTGTATGGGAGCAAAACCAACGGACAACTCCCTTGTAGATTGAACAGAATTAGAAAGAGCCACCTGGACAGAGGGAACCCTTCCAGAAGAACACACATCACCCTTATTCAGAAACGTGTACTCCTTAAATGCAAACTCAGTAGTGGGATTATCGTCACCTTGCTCAACTGACACCATATTATGCTCCTTTACAAAAGGCGTTGCATGAAAATCCTCATGGATAAAACAATCCATCAACGTGGCAGTTGGAGGGGAAACCTCCCCCACTAAGCATAACTCCTTCCCCTCATCTGTGTTCCCAAAAATATCTCCCCCTACCTATTTCTGCAATTTGACTGTATTCTCGAACAAATCGCCCCCCACCTGATTCTGCGATTCTACTGTATTCCCAAAAATATCGCCCCTGACCACATCAGGTGGTCGAGATATTTGAAGACCATCCTCTCCAGAAGAACCACCACCACCAGCAGCCGACGTACTAGACTCCTCCCTCCCTACATCAGCCCCTTTTGATCCACTCATCAGAAAACGACTTCTTTGATAGCGGAGATCATCCGCACGTAACCAAACCCCCCATGGTTTGACAGGCACTTCTCCATTCATCCGGTATCCACCATTACCCTTACACTTTTTTTTCCCATGAAAAATCCTCCCACAAGTATAACAAAACTGTAGAAGTTTTTCATACTTGAAAGATATCCAGATTGACTTACCATTGATGATGAGAGACCGACCTCTTTCAAGAGGTTTAGTGAGATCAAGAAAAATCCGAATCCGTAAACACCTTCCCCATTCAATTCCATCACCCGTAACATCAACCTCATCAACCCTCCCTATTGATCCCCCAATCCGGAGGCCCACCTCCTTATTCATGCACGTAAGAGGCATGTTATGCACTTGGACCCAGAATAAAGTCTCTGTAAAATCCATCTGTAATGGAGGAGTAGAGTCCTCCACCTCCTTCAAGACCAAAACACACCTGTCAAAAAGCCATGGTCTACCATCCTTCACTCGTCTTTTATCAGACTCAGTTGCAAATTCTAAAAGCCACATATTCTCATAGATTTCTTTGAAAATAACCGACTCCAACGTCCTCCATAGCCTAGCCATCATAACCTGAAAAGTATTCTTCTGCACTCTACGTTCAGATAACAAGCGACCTATCAGACAAAGCCCACTTTTGGATCGAAGATCAGCAGTATCATCTTCAGTAATTGTTATTCCAACTTTTTTCCCGTCTGTTAACATCATTGCAGAACCAAGCGAACCCAGCAAATCCTCCATTATGAATCGAGAAACAAAACCACCCAAAAACAGAAAACACCACAAACACCGAACCCACAACTAGCCACCACAACACCAAAGAAAAAGAAAGAAAATACTGAAACTCCCAGTCGTAAAACAACAGGAGACAAAAACTTCTCAAACTCTGAAGTTTTTCGTAAAGAGAAACTTAGAGAGAGGCAACCGTAGAGTGCAGAAGGATACTTTTCAGGTTATCCTTACTTAATTACTAAAAGAGAAACAAAGATAAACGACAATAATATTGGAGACAAGGCAATGCAATATTATCTTTTTACTAAATAAAAACTTAAAATTTTTCTTTTCCTTTTGTGTTCATGCAGCTGACATGAATTCAACATTGTAGTTGTGATCCATGGGCAGATCGCTTTTCAAAAAGGTTGTTTGGCAAATGTTTTTTTAATGGGAAAATGGGAAAGAAATTGGTTGGTGTTTTGAATTTTGTGTTAGTGAGAAATAAAAGGAGGTTATTCGTTAATGTGAAAAAATTAGTGACTTTTTTTTTTTTTTTTTAAAAATAGAAAGAAAAAAAGAAAGAAAGAGAAAGGGTTCAATACCTTATTGGTATATGAGTTTTAGGCTTTTTAAAATTTGGTATTTGAGTTTTCATTTGTTTCATAGGTGATACCTGAGTTGGGTAAAAACTCGTTTGATACATCTGTTAGATTTTTGTCCAAATATTAACGTGCAGTCATGTGTCAACCGATGAAGTTGACATGTGGCACTATATATATATATATAAAATCATTAAAAATTTATTTATTTTATTTTTTAAAAAAAGAAGAAGATTGGTGGCTAAGCCACTCCCTTGGCCGGTTTGGAGCCGAACCACCCCCCTGGGCTAGCCACTCCCCAGGCCAAAACACATCAATTTTTTATTTTTATTTTTATTTTTTTATGCCACCCCTCTTTTTTTTTTTTAAATTTAATTATTTTAAATTAATTTTTAAAGATTTTTATTTTTTGATTTTTTATATAGTGCTACTTTTCAAGTTCAGCGGTTGACACGTGACGGGCTGTTGAAATTTTTGACGTAAAATGTAACAGAGGTTTCAAACTAGTTTTTACCCCTAACTCAAATACTACATATAAAAGCAAATAAAAATTTAGGTACTAAATTTAAAAAAGCTTAAAATTCAAGTACCAATAACATATTTAATCCTAAAAAGTGAGTTGCGAAACGGGGGCAACATGTTTGATTTGTCGGACAACATAGAGATAAAGATGATGCATTTTAGCCTTTTGGGGCAAGGAGGAAGATTTGTCCTGGGTCGTGCTTTATTTGGAGGAGAGTTTAAGCTGGTTTTAGTTTCTTTTTTTAAAAAAAAAAAAAAAAAAATTGCCATGTAAACTAAGCGGTGAGAAGTTGTACTTTTAAGTGGCTGTGAATCACATTCCAAAAACCAGGTTGAAGACGATGCACCTTGAAAATGAGTCAAAGTGTCAGACCAGTGGACCACAATACACATTTTCCTTGAAATAAAAAACTCACCGTTTAAGTTAAACAAAGGACAAAGCTTAATATCGCATTCACTCAGGAAAAAATAAAAATAAAATAAGAGAAGGACACGACTAGGGGTGTAAACGAGCCGATTCTGAGCGGGTATTGCCTGTTCGGGCTCGGCTCGTTTAACAAACAGTAAAGCTCGAGCTCGAGCTCGACACGAGCTAAAAAATCTTGTGCGAGCTCGGCTCGCGTAACAAAAACTATTGTCCGAGCTCGAGCTCAAACTCGGCCATTTTGGTCGATCCCGAGCTCGAGTACTCGGCTCGAGCTCGGCTCGTATCATAATTTAAATTATTGACTTTAGCAAAAAAAAAGAAAAAATTAAAAAATTAAACCACAAATTTTCAAAATAATGTGCACTTGCACGTATTAGAATTTTGCAATAAAAGCAAACAATAAGGCAATTGCCAATGAGTCTAGAATCTGAATTACAATTATCTATAAATCTATAATAAGTAATTAAATATTGTCAAATTGATCATTATGAATTTATGAGTCATAAATCATAATTCATAACTACCTACTAATAATACTAATATTATATGATCATACGATCTAAGTATTATCATATGATAGCATATTTAATGTATTAACATGATTTAACAACTCGTATGATCTTAAATCTTAGATCTTAGATCACGTGATGTAATGATTATTAAGTATTTAATGATAAACTCATAACATATAATAAAGTGATTGGATATTTTATATTTACATGTCATATGGCACAATGTTATATTATTATATGATCATATAGCCATATAATCTTATTATATAACATGAATAATATGATTAAGTGTACAAATTGTCATTATATCATATGACTAATAATTAATTATTGATATTATTCACTTTTATTATTTTATATACCTATAACCAATTAATATATACTAACTAATAACTATTGTTATTTATTACTTAATTTATGCTTACATATAGTATATTATTTATTAATATACTATATTATAAAACTAGTTATATATATATATATATATATATATATATATATATATATATATACGAGTCGAGTCTTAATAAACGAGTCGATCCTTATACGAGCGGGTTCACGAGCTTTAGTCGAGTCGAGTCGAGTTTATACGAGTTTGCATCGTTTAACAATCGAGTTTGATTTTCGTGTTCACGAGTAGCTCATTTAATAATCGATTCGAGCACGAGTCGAGTTTATTCGAGCCGATATCGAGTAAGCTCACGAGTAGCTCAGCTCGTTTACACCCCTAGACACGACACGTTAACCTAATTGAGTGAGTGATTGTTTAAAGCAAGATGTGATTATATATATATATATATATATATGAAAAAAAACTACACTTTACTCTTTTTTATATATATATATATATATATATATATATATATATATATATATATATATGAAAAAAAACTACACTTTACTCTTTTTTTAACTATTGGCTATTGATTTCGCCCTCAATGTACTATAATTTCGAAACTTGTTAATGTATGTTAAAATTTACCTTCCGTTCAATTACCCTCTTTTTAGATGGAAAGTTGGTCACGTGAATTGTCCGTAACCTTTCAAAGTATTTACCATTTCAAAATTGCCCCCGCTATGTATCCTGTGCCGCCCCTTGTAATTTCTAAAAAAAAAAACGAAAATGAAACAGAACCATGCAAGAGTCAACTTCTCCATTTTTTTTTTCTTTTCAATACGAGGCACGTGTGCCATCCCCATGCAAAAGTCCAAAAGCTTCTTCCTCAATCCTCCCTTCAACAATTTCAGCAAAGAAATTATCAAGCTGCCGTGGAAGTAGATGCACTCGATCGGGAACGAAGCGGAGAATATTGGCGGCCTCGCTCCAAATGAGGAGGAAGAGCAAGACGTATATAGAGGAGATTGGCGGCCTCGCTCCAGATGTTAGACTTCTTAACAGGAAAAGTAGAAACAATGGAAAGAAACTATCGAATTGTATTTCACATAATGGATAATGATACCACCGATCCAGTATTAATTTATACTGAAATATTACAAGAGATTAACAAAGACAACTGAACAACTAATCATAACAAATCGGATAAACAAATGATACATATCTGTTGATGTACAAACATGGAAAACTGAAACTGATCATTAACAGAAAGAAAACAACTAAGCGAACTATAGTGTAATCAGTCATGCTAAATGCTAAACACGTGGGAGATGAAGCTCTGCCCGCAGCTCATGTAACTGTCTACATCTACCAGGGCAGAGACGGGCGTGAGATTCGGAAACTCCCCGGTGCCGTTGGTGCCGATCCTGAAGCCGAAGCCGCAGATATAACGCTGGAAACAGCATGGCAAATAACGGAGCCAAACATGGACATCAATAACGCGACGGATTTTTTGCTTAGAGCCCATAAAAAAAAACTGAGATATTCTTCTCGAATATCTATTTATACTCTCTGTTTTTTTAATCCTCCCGGTGGCCAATCAAACACGTACATCTTATCCTCTTAATATAAGATAGTCATGGTCTGGTGTTCGATTCATGTATACTTCTTTTACTTTACTTGTTGTAATTTATGTAGCCTTCTGTTTTGGCCTTGTATAGGATCTGTTGCTTCATTTTCCTTTTATGCAATGTGCTCTGTTTTCACTCACCCATTTACATTAAAAAAAAAATTATACAAATATGCTTGTAGAAAGCTAGATTCATTATTATTATTAATTTTTCTTTTGTTTCTGGTTTTTCTGCAGATATGGACAATATGTTCTCAAACCCTTCCACCACCATCTACATTAATCACCAAGCTTAGTGGTGAATGTTCACTCATAATTTGAGAAAAAGAGAAGATAAAGAAACTCATTTATCCTCTGGATGCTTCACGATCACCACAGGACACTTGACATGCTTGGCGCAGTAGTCACTCACACTCCCAAGAAGAGCCCTGCAAGTATGAAAAATCAGCATATGACTTACCTTGACGTAAAACAGAGCATGATAGCAAAAAGCATCTCTCCCTCAATCTAACTCGAATCAAGGCTTCCACTAAGAGGAAAATTCCATGGGTCTACCCCTAACAGATGCTCGACGTACTTGTTCTGCGAGAATGGCCGTGTAAACCTGGACTCGAAGCTCAATCCCACGCTGGAGTGGAAGCTCTTGAGCCGGCCAATTAGGGCTAGGACGATCTTTGTGTTGGTGGTACTTTGGCAAGGAGAAATGCATAAGTCGGTGGTACTACAATGGACGCATGTGCCGGTATGATATCTTTTGGGGACAGAGTATTTTGGAAAGGAAAAATGCATTAAAGGATGAGTGGACGGAAGGTTGAATTTGACGCACGTTGATAAATTTGGAAGTCATTTAACAATTTTAGTATGATGGGGCCAAATTGCCCGTCCGTAGATAAGACAAGAAGGTAAAGTATAATTTTCTCATATATATATATATATATATATATATATATATAGAGGGTTAAATATAAAAAAAGCCCTCACCCATTTTTCGGATGGCTTCTTGAACTATTAGTGCTTGTAGTCCGATCCCCCAAACCTCAAGAGAAGGGCATTTTCGAGCTTTTGGACTAAAAGAGTCATGTGCATGGCACGTGACTCGGTTTTCGTCCACTTAGACAGCACAAAGTGACGGGTAAAGCTAAAAAATAAGCAATTGATAGTTTGGGGGACCAGACTGCAAGCACTGGTAGTTCGGTGGGCCATCTGGAGAACGAGTAGTAGTTTGTGAGGCTTTTTTGTATTTAACCCCCCCCCCCCCCCCACACACACACACACACACACACACACACACACACAGTGATTGAAGGATGGGACTTTAGTCAGACAAGTAAGACAAAGAAAATTTGGGCCAAATTGCCCGTCACACACACACACAGTGATTGAAGGATGGGACTTTAGTCAGACAAGTAAGACAAAGAAAATTTGGGCCAAATTGCCCGTCCATAAATAAGACAGGATGGTAAAGTGTAATTTTCTCATATATATATATATATATATATATATATATATATATATATATATATATATATATATATATATAGTGGTTGAAGGATGGGACTTAACTGAGACAAGTAAGACAAGGAAAAATGTAGTACAAGTTATGTTAAGACACCTTTTTCAACTTTAGAGTTTTTTTTTTTTAAAAAAAAAAAAAAAAAAAAGGCCTTAGCTAATTAAGACCGTAGCAATAAGAAATCATGCAACGATTTTAAGGTATGAAAACTCATAAGGAACAACTAAGTAAATGAATACTTGGTGTGATAAAATAAGTTATAAATTATTTATATGTTTTAAGCAATAATTAAATTTTATTGAATTATTTATTTACTGCGTTAGTTATATTTTTATTTATTTATTTAATAAATTCAAAAAATTTATTTATTTATTAAATCAAAAAAAAAAAAAAAATCTTGACCCTCAACCAATATCCTAGCTACACCAGTAAAGGTGATAATTAATGGTGCGTTTGGTTCGAATGGATATTCAATATTCGAACTCAGTTTTTATTTAAAAACCCGAACCCGGAACCAAATTGAATAAAACCAGACTGGCCACTTGAATATAGTTCGAATGAAGTTTGAATTTCGAGGACTGACGCGTGAATTTTGAGTTGGCAGAAATCAAAGTTTCTGGGGACTACAACTCGAACAGAAAAAGTAGCTATAGAGGATTCAAATACCTAGAAACGAGTCTAGCTTCTCCAGTCCAACATACACGTTTCAGCACCTTACCAATCACCGTACACGTTGTAGCCAGCCTTTCTCCTTCTCGCCACGTTTCAACCCTCTCCTCACACAGGTGCGATGCACCAAATTCCTGTAGAATCCCAACCCCATCAAGCTACACCACACTAGGATATTAAAGTCAAAAGGTCACTGGAAGTTCTGCAATTTCTCTTATTTTAATATTTTTTTTTAAAAGAGCCACCTCTGGTGGTGGCTCGCGTCCAACCCAAGGGCACCCCGCGACCTCTTGGGGGTGGCTTTTGAGCCATCCTGCATGGATTTCGAGGTAGCCCGAAAACGTAAGGCAGCCGCGCGCCACCCCCTGAGCCCTAGGGGTGGCTTTCAGGCCACCCCAAATGGATCCAGGGGTGGCTGCGCAGCTACCCCTAGTGCCCGGGGTTGGCCGCACTCCTCCCCCTGAGCACTAGGGGTGGCTTTCGGGCCACCCCTGGGGCCGAGGGTGGCCACGAGGCTACTCCCTGTGGCCATGGGTGGCCGTGCAGCTACCGACAGTGGCCTGGGGGGGCTTTCGAGCCACCCCAAATGGATTTCAGGGTGGCCCGAAAGTCACCCCTAGGGGGTAGGGGGGTGGCGCTTGGCCACCCCTAGGGGTCGGGGTGGCCTGTGAGCCACCCCAGAGGTGGCGCCGACCACCTCTGGGGGTGGCTCACAGGCCACACCCCTCCCCGGCAGCCACCCCAAAACACTATATTTATATTCGAAATATTTAATACTCAAACGGACCACTAAGTCTACCAAATATCATTATGTATTTTTAATTTTTAATTTTTTTTTTAAAAAAAATCATTGTAGTTTCTATGTGAACTGAAAAAATAAAAAAAAATAAATAAATAAATAAACTAGACATTCCAAATTTTTTTTTTTTCAAAAGTTGGTTCCCAAATGATGTGTCATAATCCCATGAGATTGTAACACATTTTTTAAAATGATAAATCACATAAGATTATAACACATTGAGAACCAATTTTTAAAAGAAAAATTTAGGTTTAAAACATTCCTAAAAAATAAAAAAAAAATAAAAAATACAGTATAAGTGTAGGGGCCACGTGATTGAAAGCAAATAAGGTTGGAAAAAGTGATAGTTTTGGAATGAAGTATTTAAGAGCAGTGATACACAACCTCTCCCGCCACCCGCTTTTTATTAAAAAAGTGAATTTCAATTAAAAAATTGTCTTTAATGTTATAATAAAGACAACTTTTTTACTAAAATTCACTTTCTTTAATAAAAAGTGAGTTTTATTTTTTTTAAGGAAAAATAAACTTTCATTAAAAACAAACAACATTACAATATCATGCACCACGAAGGTGAACATAATCAGACATCCTAAAGGTGTAAATACATCTTTAAACAATACTGACAGTTGCTACTAAAAAAACTCAGCCAACAGAATGATCCCTCTACGTTTACATACACATTTACTTGAACAGGGAGTCGGTTACACATTCTGGGCGACTGCCAAATACTAAGTTTATATGCGCACAAAGCAAACTGTCTAAGGAAACATAAACAACAAACAACACAGAAAAAGCTCAACAGAAAAGCTGTCTGCCGGAATAGCCGCCGCTAGAGACAAACCCATCAACCCTCAAACGCCAAAAGCTTCCGAACACCATCAGAACCACCAACTACGACGAAAAACCCGGGTTGTAGCCATCACGCGCAGCCCCAATCCGAAATCCACACAGGCGCGTGAAGACCACGCGCCGACCGCCGAGAGACAGCACAACCGTGGAGAGCGGCTGGAGCACCAGAAACTGACAGTTATCAAGGCTGAAGGGCGCGTGTCCAACAGAAGATGACGGAAACTCGTAGATCTAGCCTCCAAAATCTGACAGTGAACAAACACGAACTACGATCTCCGCCATCGACACGCCATGGACGACAAGTTTCCCTTGGCACCTTCACCAGAGAACTCTCCTGCCTTTACAAACTAAAAACAGAAAAACTAAATACCCACCGAATCCACACCAGGAAAACTAAACATCCACAACCTAAATGGTTGGGAGACTCAAAACTTCAACAAAAAACCAAAAAACCAGAGCAAAAACTGACGGTTCTCTCTCTCACTAAAAATGGGAGCTTCTCTCACTAGAAACTGGTTGGGGTTTTAGAATTTTATTTTTTTAAAAAAAAAAATGTGAGTGTTGGAAACGGTTTACAAATTATTAGGGACAATTTTTTAATTAAAATTTACTTTTTTAATAAAAAGTTGGTACCAGGTGTATCACTGCTCCCACTTAAAAGTGAGTTTTCAGTAAGAAAAAAACAAAATGGTATAGTTGTAGGGGCCACGTGACGTGATTGAAAGCAACTAAGGTTGAAAAAAGTGCTAGTTTTGGAATCAAGTGTTTAAAAGTTGATGATGACCGAGTTGCCCGGGAACTAGATGGATCAAATACTTCCAAATTATTTGTTGGAAAAGAGGAAATTTATGTTTTTGATTTTGAGAATTATTTATAAAACTCATTTTATTAGCGAAGTGATTAAACAGTTTAATTTTTATTTAGTTATATAAATTATAAGTAGTTTTTTATAATTATTTGTTCGAATTCTTTTAAATTTAAACAAATAATTTAAAAAGATCTTAGTTCTTAGTAACGTTGGGATCAAGATTGTTGATCGGAATATAATACCTCTCAAATTATTTATTTAATTTTGAAAAAGTTTAGACAAATAACTATAAAAAACTACTAATTAAATTCACGTCTCAAACTTATAACTAGTTTATCACAATTATACGTTTGGTTTTATGAACTTCAACCACTTTTACATTTAAGAACCAGATGTTTTACGGAAGAAAAATGATTTATTTTTCTCACTTTTTTCATCTTTCTACTTTATCCAATCAATTCAATAGTAATTTTTTGAAAAATAAAAAGTTTTATGAGCTTCAACAACTTTTACATTTAATAACCAGATATTTTACGGAAGAGAAATGATTATTCTTCGCACTTTTTTCATCTTCCTACGTTATCCAATCAATTCAATAGTAATTTTGAAAAATAAAAAGATGGAGAAGGACTAACTTTTGTTTATATTTTTGTTTAGGGTTAATAGGGGTAGACAGTTTTAGTATAAAGTCATCATTAAACCAATGTGTTTAGTGAATTAATCCTCTTGTTCCGATAGTCAGTTAACATGGAGACCTGGTTCATCATGCTATTGCTAATCACCGTCTGCATCACAGCCCTCCTCAACCTTCTGATCATTCCCAAGAAAACCTCCAAAACCCAGCAGCTCCCTCCGGGACCCTTCACCGTCCCCATCCTCGGCAACTTCCTATGGCTCCTCAAATCCTCCTCCGAGCGCGAGGTCATGGTCCGCAACCTCCACGCCAGGTACGGGCCCATAGTCACCCTCCGCGTCGGCTCGCGCCCGACCATAATCGTCGCCAACCGAGGCCTAGCCCACAAAGCCCTCGTCCAGAACGGCGCCGTATTCGCCGACCGCCCCCCCGCCCTCCTCACCTCCAAGATCTTTAACAACAACCAGCACAACATCAGCTCCGCTTTCTACGGCCCCACGTGGCGCATCCTCCGCCGCAACCTCACCTCCGAGATCCTCCACCCTTCGCGACTCAAGTCCTACACTCGAGCGCGTAAGTGGGTCTTGGACATCCTTATGAACCGCCTTTTATCTCACTCCACTACGGAGTCCGGCAACGTTAACCCTGTCGTCGTGATTGACCATTTCCAATACGCTATGTTTTGCTTGCTGGTCCTCATGTGCTTCGGGGACAAGCTTCGCGAGACCCAGATAAAAGAAATCGAAGACGTCCATCGTCACATGCTTTTGAGGGCTGAACGTTTTAACATACTTAACTTTTGGCCTATGCTTGGAAAGATAATATTCCGTAAGCGTTGGGAGGAGTTCTACAATATTATCGGACACCGGATGTCTGTACTAATGCCTTTGATAGAAGCGAGGAAGAGAGTGAAGCAAGAAAGAGTAAGCAAGGCAAGAGAGGACGCCCAGCTGCAACAAGACAAAGATGATGACGACTTTGTTTGGTCGTACGTGGACACGTTGTTGGATTTGGAGTTGCCGGAGGAGAAGAGGAAGCTTGACGACGGGGAAATGATTAGCTTGTGCTCGGAGTTTCTTAGCGCCGGCACGGATTCTACGACCACGGCGTTGCAGTGGATCATGGCGAATTTGGTGAAATACCCACACGTCCAAGAGAGGATTTTGGCAGAGATCAAAGGGGTTGTTTTGGGGGACGGAGAGAGGGAGGTGAAGGAGGAGGATTTGCATAAGTTGCCGTATTTGAAGGCAGTGATTTTGGAGGGTTTGAGGCGGCACCCACCTGGGCATTTTGTGCTGCCACATGCGGTGACAGAGGATGTGGTTTTGGACGGCTACTTGGTACCTAAGAATTCCAGTTTGAATTTCATGGTGGCGGATATAGGTTGGGACCCCAAGGTGTGGGAGGATCCGATGGCGTTCAAGCCTGAGAGATTCTTGAGTGGTGGTGATGGTGGAGGGGAAGTGTTTGATATAACGGGAAACAGGGAAATCAAGATGATGCCTTTTGGGGCAGGGAGGAGGATTTGTCCTGCGTCTGGTTTGGCAATGCTTCATTTGGAGTATTTTGTGGCCAATTTGGTATGGAATTTTAATTGGAAAGCTGTGGATGGAGATGAGATTGATTTGTCAGAGAAGCAGGAGTTCACCATGGTGATGAAGTATCCATTGAAGGCCCATCTATCTCCCAGGTTTTAAATGGTCTGGATGATCGTCAATTGTTATTGTAATTGTTACGATCGGCTGCGTAAATCTAGAGGTAAGATGTCAATGTTAACTGCGAACCAAACTCCACAGCTATATCCATTAATCATTCGATACCTCTGTTTATGTGTTTTTCTGTATATATATATGCCAAGTTGCCTTCTTATTAACCTTGGTAGGATGAACTCTTTCAATTGTCACTTTAGCGATCGCCCGTTTGTGTAGTTTGGCAACGAAGACTTCTTGTTAACCTGTTGTAACCTCCTATCCGTCATGATTTGCAATCCTTTATATATATTGCAATCAATTGTTGGGGGAGTGTTTTTTTTTTTTTTGAATTGTTGTTTGCAATATTTGATAATGTTCAATAATTTTGAGGTGATTTCTGTTAATTTTCAGTTACAGCGGAAAAATACCTTCCGACCTCTCAGCACTAGGCAGGTGTCAGCAGAGTCCTGTGTTTTTATTTTTTCTTACCAGCCAAACAATGAATATTTTGGAAATTGCTTTCAAAGTCTTAACCAAAACCATAAAACATCAAATTATTTTTTCAAAAATATTTTGTGCTGAAAACATTTCCCTTCAAAAACTCTTTTATGTTAATGGACTGTACTAGAGTTCTTTGTCGGTGTGCATTTGTAGTTTTACTGGATATTTGTTAAAAAAAAAAAAAAATTATCTTTTGCTTTTATGTTTTCAAAACCCAAAATATTAATAAACAACATAATTATAAAACACAAAATTATTTTTCAACTCTAGTCATATCATGGTAAATTGGTAATGCTGATACTTCAATACTTCATAGGGGCTGATTATTGCACAATAAGTTATGCACAATTTATGTACAACCTACTCATATGGGTGTAGAATCTACCCACTCAGATAGGTCCCACCCATATGAGTGGTTGTGCACAACTGATGTGCGCCAAGCTTTTTCCATACTTCATCCCATCCCCATCCCAAAAGAACAATAAAACAATTCCAAAAAGTCACGGGAGCCTTTCCAATGTCCATGACGGCATGTAGAATAGTAGAAGTAAGAACAGAAAAAAAAAAACGTGAGTTAGGGGTAGTAGTAAGAAGTGATAGATGTGATATAAAGTAAAAAAGAATTTATATGAAAAAAAAAAAAGTTTTGTATTGTAATGAATTTTTTTATTTAAATAGTAATTAAAAATTATGGGTGTGATATAAAGTTATAATGTTTTGAAATTGACTGTTTTTTAAAAAAAATGAAGAGAGGGATGTAGAATTTTTTTCTCCCTTGCCAAAGAAGCCGGTAATTATTTTTTGGGTTAAATACACTTTTAAATCCTAAATTTTGAAAACTTTATTTTTTAATATTTGAATTTCAATTCACATCACAGATAGTATCTCAGTTTCGGGAAAATACCAAATTAGTATCTCAGTCAAGTTTTATGTCCAAAAACTAACTACCTACCAGGTCTTAGGGTTGACATGTGTTTTAATATAAAAAATAAAAAATCTTTAAAAATTAATTAAAAAAAAAAAAAGAAAAGAAAGAAAGAAAAAGAAGATGGGTGGCCAAGAGGTGGCTCAGCCACCCTCTTCACCGGTCTGGGGGTGGCCGAACCACCCTCTATAGAATGGTTTGGCCAACCCATGGCCAAAAAAAAAAAGAAATATATATCAAGAGTTTTGGCCCTTCCAAGGGGCCAAAACCGATCAAAAAAGGGGCCAAAATCCTTGAATTATTTATTTATTTATTTTCCTGCCATTGGGTGGTTCAGCCACCCTAGACCGATGAGCCACCCTCTTCTTTTTCGTTTTTTTCTTTTCAATTTTTTTTTTAGGTTTTTAATTTTTTTTTTTATATTTTAATTGAGTTTTAAAGATTTTTTTTTTTCTAAAGTAAAACACGTGTCAACCCTTAGGCAAGCTATTAGTTTTTTGACGAAAAATTTGACTGAAGTACTAATTTGATCTTTTCCTAAAACTAAGGTATCATCTGTAATGCGAATTGAAAGTTATGTGCCAAAAAATAAAGTTTTCAAAACTTAAAATTGTATTTAACCCTTGTTTTTTTTATGCTAGGATGACCTTGCATTACTCGGGACCTCAGGTATTGAAGTCGTCGGTTTTTTAATAATAATAAGAAAGTACTTGGCGTGATATAGGGGTGTAAACGAGCCGATCCTGAGCGGGTATTGCCTGTTCGGGATCGGCTCGTTTAAGTTATAGTCGAGCTCGAGCTCGACACGAGTTGGAAAATTCTGTGCAAGACCGGCTCGTGTAGAAAAAATGTTGTCCGAGCTCGAGCTCGAGCTCGAGCTCGACCATTTTGGTCGATCCCGAGCTCGAGTACTCGGCTCGAGCTCGGCCCATTTCATAATTTGAAATTATTGATCTTAGCATAAAAAAATAAAAATAAATAAATAAATAAATTAAATTAAATCACGAATTTCACATAGTGTGCAAATTGCACTATCAGGAATCCAGGATTTTGCATTAAGCAATTGCCAATGAATATAAAATTGAAATACACAATTACATAACTAAAGAAATAAAATAAAATTACTTTTAAACAAATACAATTAGAAATATAAGAAATTACAATTCTGAATTACAAATTTTCAACTACAAAAATAAAATAATATTACATTTAAACAAATACAAACAGAAATATAAGAAATTATAATTACAAACATGAATTTTTCAAGATCTTTTATAAATTATAATTATAAGATTACAATACTTACATGTGATGTGGATTTAGTCAATACTTACATACTTAATAAGTTAATATAGATAGATATAAATCATATACATGATAATGATGTTTTCATATAATCTAAGCACTATCATATGATCTCGAATAAAAAAGTATTATCGTTTTATTTTTGGCATTAAAAAAAAAAATTAACAGTCAATATAAAAACTAACTAACTTATATTAAGTTAAAACATTAACAATGTCTTACAATGATAATTATTATATTATCATATAGTCCTATATGATAATATTAATCAGATCATATCTAACAACTAACGGTTATATAACACAATATTAAATCATATGATCACAAGTTATGAATTATCATTATAATTAATATATAAGTAATTTCAATCCTAATAACTTAATTTGGGATTATATGAATCACATTATTATTATATATGAATAATATCATTAAGTTTCATATGTGTCATTATATCATATGAATAATGTGAATTCATAATTACGTACGTATGTAATCTATGAGAAATGATTCCTACACTTATTTTTCACAACAACACCACAACAAGCTGACGTGGCTGGTAATATTTTATAATTTTTTTACAAAAAGAAATGAAAACAAAACAAAAAAATAATAAAATATTACCAGCCACGTCAGCTTGTTGTGGGGCTGTTGTGATAAATGAGTGTATGAATCATTTCTCGTAATCTATATACATAGTCATTGACTCATTGCATCTAAATATTACTAATAATTATTAAATACTTAAAATCATAAATCATACTTATTAAGTGTATGAGTGTATCTAACTAAGTATCTAAATACTAAACCATTATATTAGTATGAATTTGTATACTATAGTCTATATCATATATGACACTATATAGCTATAATTATATATGTTACTAATATAGTAATATGTATATATATTTATGATTATAAATTATGAATCATATCATATCACTTGATTTATGAGATTATCTATGAATCTATAATAAGTAATTAAGTATGATTTTTATAAATTTACGAGTAATAAATCATAATTATCAAATTTATAATAATTCATAATTACCTACTAATAATACTAATATTATATGATCATATGATCTAAGTATTATCATATGATAGTATATTTAACATATTAACATGATCTAACAATCCGTATGTAATAATTATTAAATATTTAATGATAATACTCATAGCATATAGTAAAGTGATTGCATATTTTATATTTACATAAATTACATGTCATATGGTAGTATGGTACAATGTTATATTATTATATGATCATATAATCCTATAAATTATAATCTTATTATATTATATGAATAATTTGATTAAGTATCTGGATTGTCATTATATCATATGACTAACAATTAATTATTGATATTATTCATTTTTACTATTTTATATAAATATGACCAATTAATATATATTGACCAATAACTATTGTTATTTGTTACTTAATTTATGCTTACATAATACACATAGTATATTATTCATTATATATATATATATATATGACTATACGAGTCGAGCCTTAATAAACGAGTCGATCCTTATACGAGCGGGTTCACGAGCTTTAGTCGGGTCGAGTCGAGTTTATACGAGTTTGCATCGTTTAATAATCGAGTTTGATTTTCGTGTTCACGAGTAGCTCATTTAATAATCGATTCGAGCACGAGTCGAGTTTATTCGAGCCGATCTCGAGTAAGCTCACGAGTAGCTCAGCTCGTTTACACCCCTAGCGTGATATAAATGGAAGAATTAGCATGAAAAAAGTGGAAAAAAAATGTTTTGTAATTGTTTTTTTATTTCAATAGTAATAAAAAATTATTAATGTGATATAAAAAGTGAAAAAAGTTTGAATGTTTTGAAGTTGATTTTTTTTTTTTTTTTTTTATTTTTTTTTATTTTATAAGTGAAAATAAGGAAAGGAGAAGATGGTTATCGAACAGAACCCTCTTTTTAGATTTGACCTATTCTTGCACACGGATCTATTGCCATAGAGAGTATATTGACCTGACCGGCGTTCTCTGTACCATAATCTCAGACCCACAAATGTACACATATGCGCTTGCCGAAGCCAGCTTTGCTTTGGTGTAGTTATCATCAAAAAGCCATAATAACACGAATCTTTATAAAATCCCCGCACATGAGCGTAAATCTGCTGCTCTTGAGTTCAAATCTGTCATGTACGAGCTCGGCTCTGTTCCACTCTCCCTTTCTTGACGAATGGTGCTCTTGATCACCGGTCACCATTCTGAACTTTTATTTTTGTAAGAACAATGAGTCGTTCCCACAGACGGCGTCAATCTATTAGTGCAAATTTTGGTCCGATGATGTGGCCAAATCAGAGCCTTCCCTTTGCCAACGTGTTGACCTGCAAAACAGTAGAGACTCGCTGGGCGTTAGCCGGCGAAGCCTCCTCTGACGTTCAAGTCAATGAAATGTCCAAGAAAAGAAGTTAGAGAGAGAGAGTAGAGGATCATAGACCCTTCATATGCCGCTCGGGCTTTTTTCTCTCTTTTTTTTGTCAACCTATTTTTTTTCCTCTCGGTTTCTTCTTTTTCTTTTCACTCTTTTTCCTCTTGGTTTCTTATTCTTCTTCTTCTTTTCACTCCTTGAAACACGAACTTCCTTTTCCTTTCTTTCTACTCACGCCTTGCATCACCCCCACAAACAACAAACTTCTTCTTTCTTTCTTTCTTTTCTTTTCTTTTCCTTTTTTTTTTGTTTTTTTTTTACTCACGCCTCGCATATCACCACACAAAACTTCTTCCTCTTTTTTCTTTTTTTTTTCACCATTAGATACAAGAATGCAAGATCTATGGTGAGGAGATTTGTAAAAAGACTATAAAAAAATAAGACAATAAAACAAAAGAAGAGAAAATTTTACAAGACCATTGGAATTGAACATTGGTGTTAGCCTATAACTCTGGTACGATATAAAACCTAATAATAATCTAAAGAGATAAAGGAAAGAGAGAAATATACAAAAATTAAGGTGATACATGTTAAAGCCTTATAGGATACATATCCCTTCATATTTGATTTAAGTACAATGCTCAATTTATAGAATTTTACATGTTATTTGAAAATTTTCAAATACAAACATATCCTTCAAATTAGGGTTAACAAAAACATTAATCTACGGTAATCAAATCATCTAAATCTCTTGATTTAGGAAATTCAAATAAACATTTATTCCAATGGATTTCTATCCTTATAATTCCTTAACATGCATCTGTCGTTGATGCCAAATGAAAATAATCTTGCACCTCATGCTAATATGGATAATCATCTGATTTTTATTTCTTCTTGAATCTTGAGCAATTGCTTTAGAAATGAGGAATCTTCTGATGTATCTAGTGGCTAGCACAAAATAATTGGCTAATCCAGAAGTTGTATTTTATTTTCTCTTATATATATATATTGGGGGGCAAACAATGATACTATCACAACAATGCATGACATTGGACATGTCAGGTGCAAACTATCTTAACAAACAAATAGAGAAAAATGATGAATATAATACCAGAGGCATAAACAAACCTCCCAAGCATCTTCAAGTAAATTTTAGCAATCTTCCATTTCTCAGAGTCTGGTAGAAGTCATCCTCCAGTGCTGTATTAGCTGTCCTGGAAACTGAAAATAAAGAAGACTTTCAAGCTCATGAAATTTCAAGTACCCAATGGGAAGACGATATTTTTGAATGCAAATATAATCTCAACTAATGACCAATTTTAGCAACAATGGAAGACTCGAGACGTACAGTTAACCGAAATAGAAGAGAACTCATTGTCTTGATTCAAAAGTAGTTTAAATGAAGAAGAAAATCTTTATAATTACACATACATATACATTGACAACTTAAAACAATGAAGGTACTATCTCATATGAAACTTGAAGTTTGCGAACTGCATCAAGGCATATGCAAAATTGAAACTGACTGGTTTTACCTGTGCTCGATCTCCACAGTCATTCACAAACACATTGAACAAATGTATATATTTTGTTCTCATAGGTAAATACAACTCTCACAATCATATAGGATAACCATTCCTCCATCCACCCTAGTTTATGAGGGAGGAGATTTCATTTGGTTTAAAGACCCTGTGCACTAGTTGTATTTTTAGCATTTCCCTTAAAGACCATAGGCAAAGCACACACACCAATGTAAACTTTCCCAAGTACGCAGCGAACATCCCTAAGACAAATCTATAGAAGTATACTATTTGCACGGATAATAACACAACAACACTGTAGGCACAGCCCCAGGAAGAAAAGACAAGAAGAAGCCACATAATCCTATGGTTTAAGCACATAATCCAATGAAACAAGTCTCTTTCCATCTATCTACCGGTAAGTAAATACCTTCTAAGGTATGGTGTATCAACAAGAATCAACAATTCTTGTGACAGAGGAATTGACATTAGTATGTGAAAGATATACAGTAAAGTGGACAAGCCTCCCACTCTAACCTGAAAGATCCCATAAACCTTGCGAAACCCAAGCCTGCTTTCAGACCTCAAATCTCATTTCAAGACTAACTTCAGCTGCTGGCAGCCCTTAGGATTGTGGTTGGGTCAATCTTCAACCTGACAAAAAACACACAGGTGGAAGCCCCACTTTGTTTGACACCAAAACCTCTAAGTTGGTTTGTCCTAGCTAGCCATAATACCTACTATATTCTTCTTAGTTTAGGATGTAGTTTGATAGCTGACAAGCCAGAGCAAGCAGCTGCAACCAATGCTTACAGGGAGGACTTGGCAAATATATTCAGTAAAGGGTCCTATCCAGCTGTCTATAAACTACTTGATCAATATCAGACATGGCTTCCTCACATGAACCACAGGCAAAAAGAGATCAAAAAAAGTGAAGCTTACATGTACTCAACACCCGAAGAGTAGCCAGTGACATAACTGAAAGTTCTGAACCTTCCGATTTCTACTGTCTTCCCATTTGCTATATATCGCACCATGGCTATAGAGGAAAATATATTAATTCTCTTGCAATCATATTAAGGATTTTATTTCTGCATTCACTTCCGATAAAGGGATCTGGGTTCTGTCATGATTAACATCAGAATTTCTAACTCCACCAGCAATTTTTCCCCTCTTTCTTGTCCAGGTGAGAGTTCCAAATGACAAATTACTTCAACTTCAACAACTCAGGCAAACGATACTTCAACCACTTGTTACTTAGATAATAAATCCCATCTACTTAAGCCACAAAGGTTCAAAAACCCAAAAATTGGACATTCAGATGCATCAGTTTTGCAGTT